>NW_010325143.1:10406-39842 GCF_000700745.2 Antrostomus carolinensis | reverse complement strand
AATGCTTATAGAAAAGCCATTGTCTGGAAATCTTTCATAAGAAACCATTTTACATAGGTTATTTAAAATAATTATTTGCATTAAAAAATTTTTATTTTTTAGGAATAATTGGGGAAAAGGCAAACAGCATTCAATATGAATTGTTGGTACAGATAAAGAAAGATGAAGAGCATAGTAACACTCCTAATTGTATTTCAATTTATTTTAATAGGAATAAGTCACCTAACTTGCCTAGGAATTTTTACTTAAATTATTAGTCTTTGACCTACTTCTTTAGGCACCTCTATATACCTTTGAAAATCTGGTCTAAAATCTCAGTGCAGATTTATTTATTAATAGTGGTTTTTCACAACTGCTGAGGATGTGTAACTCCTTTTGGCTATAGCAGTATTGACTAACACTGAAAAGCAGAACAGTTTTATTCTGGTTCAACACTGAATGTTCTTATATACACACATACATACATATATATATTTGATTTTATGATTATAGAATTCTGACGGGGGTTGGGGGAGGGGAGTGTGGTTCCTCCCTCCCCCTATTTCACCCTTCTTTTAGCCATTACTAACAGAGCAGATGTCATTAAATATTTTATGCAGACAGGTAAAGCTGTTAAAATCCTTATAGATTGTTAGGAGTCCTATATATTAGAAAGCTGTGCAGTGAAAGAATTGAGCAAGGAATTTGTGTGCAACTTCCCATCTTTATGCATAGATTGTTCCAACACATTAAAACATTTTAAAATTATATTAAAAAGCCTGCATTGCCAAATTGTAATGTAAAATGAGTAACTGAAGTTATATAGATGTAAAAACAGGTGCATAGAAGGCTCTCTTGAATTATAAAGAAGCTCTGATTCACAGAATGTTTCACCAGGACATAACTGGATAAATATACCAAGTTTGAGAACTTTTAAAACATGGCTCTCTATCAGCAGGTTTTGCAGAGGCAAGACATCCAGATGGCACTCAAAAAGCACAATGATGAATCAAACTTTTAGAGTTCAATATTAATCACTTTATCAGATACAGCAAGTTTTGCCAACACGTGGTAATCAACAAATTATTCTTGCAGTAGAGCTATTAAATGGACTAAACAGAAATTGTGGGATACCTGTCAACAAGATCTTCAACTGAGGAGAATGTTTGGTTTTATTTTCTTCCCAAGTTTTATAAATCACAGCACACAACTACTGGAATATGGATTTTGAAAGAAAATGCTTAAAAACCATTATTTAATAGAATAAGTTACTGAAAAGAAAATAAAATTTCTGGAGAAAAAATGATTATTAAAATAAAGTAGTTTAGGTGAATATTCCTGAATGCACAAATAGAAAGTGCGAGTGTTCAGCTCTTACTGGCTTATATTTATGTTCATTATAAAATGTTCCTTTTATCTTTAAAATTTCCTTGCTATTTTTTCTGTTGTAATCTATATGAACACAGTATTTAATGAGAGTATTTCTATCAAATGCAAAATAGTAAAGAAGTTTTGGTACTGATATGAAAATATTTTTTAGAGTTCTTAACACTTGTGTCATAAAATAGTTTAAATTCATATTTAAATCTACCACCATTTTAACTTTGTTTCAAAAACTAACTGAATATTATTTAGATTTTTATAGAATGTTATTTAAAATATTGTGAAAGCTCCCTAGCTACAAAATGCAGATAAGGAAAAAGTCCCAGATTATAATAAATAACAACATATTTCATATTGGATTTATTAATTTATTGTAGTCACACAATACATAGAAGAATATTTGTGGACAAAACTACTGGATGTTGTGGATTTTCTCAGTGTCTTATAATTAGATGTGAATTTAAGTTCTCTGAGCTTTATCAAGATGCCAATTTTGAATTACAGAAAAATAATTGCTGCTGTTGAGTAATAAGTTGCACCTCACTTCGTAGACACAGTTCAGATGCCAATCTGATTTCCATTGTATTAATCTACCCAGAGCCCATTTCAAGAGGAAACTAATGGAGCAGGGTGACTTCCCATCATGGTAGATCAAATTTGAAGCATCCAGTATGTAGGTGTTAGAAGGCAAGTGACTCCATGCAAGCTTCTCCATAGCATCTAGTATATCGCTCTCCAAGTCTAGAATATCATTTGAACGGAGCAAATATAAAAGAAATATGGTAACAGGCAAAGAAGGAAGTCTCAGCAGTGTGTCTAGTGTGGTTATATTTTCAGGAAAGTCCATAGGAATTCTGTTCATTCATACCCATTGACCCAGGTCAAATATTTTAAAATTTATAGTTCCTGAATGTAAGTTTTATCATAGTTTTTCCCCTTGTAAGATTTTCCAATGACGTGGTTTAACTGCAACTGGTAGCTAAGACCATGTGATTGTTCATCCACTCCCTCCCTCTACAGTGGGATGGGGAAGAGAAAACACAACAAAGGGCTTGTGTGTTGAAATGGGGACAAGGAGGTCTCACTAATTATAGTCACAGGCAAAACAGACTCGACTTGGGGAAGAAAAATCAATTTAAATCACAATCAGAGTAGGAAGGTGAGACATAATAACCACATCTTAAAACACCTTCCTCCACCTCTCCCTTCTTCCCCGTCTCAAATTACTTTATTCTGGATTTCTCTATTTCCTCCCTTGCAGCAGCACAGGGGACAGGGAATGGGGGTTACAGTGAGTTCATCTCTGCTGCTCTTTCCAGCGTGGGGTCCCTACTGTGGGCCAAAAGAGTCCAGGAACAAAGAGTTCCAATGGAGGCTTCCCACAGAGTCACAGACTTCTTCAGGCACAGCCTCCAGCTTCAGCATGGGGACTTCCATGGGCTGGAGATGGGTATCTGCTTTAGTGCACCTCCTCCCCTCACTCTGGTGTGAACACCTCTGGGATCTTTTGCTCTGTTTCAAGCTCTCCCCATAGTCACAGATCTTTTCAGGCACAGCCTCCTGCTCCAATTGCCTACATGTGGGTACCTGCTCTGCCATCGAACCTGTCACTGAAATCGGGAATAAACTTTTTAACACCAATGTAGTCTTAAGAAGCAGGCACTTCTTTATTGCAGTGCTGGATGCACGGGGGATCGCTCCACCTGTTGTGCATACCTGACAGCACATGAAATAAAGTTTATATTATACAAAATCATACATAATAATTACATTTCATCAGAATTATCATGCATATTCAATACAATTATCAGAAATAATTATCATAAAACCCCGCCTCGCCACACATGCCCATTGAGTCTTGTAATGAGTCAAAGGGCTTCTTTTGCGACCACCATGGACCACTAGCTCAAAAGAAAAGACCCTCCAATGACCTTGTCCCAAGGACTTGGCTCAACAGGCTCTTCTCCACATCCCAGTGGTCAGTAAAATAAAGAGTTTTCAAGCTTCCATGGGCATTAGAGTAATAAATTTCAATCCTTGCAACACTATGGCACAGATGCATTTCTGATTCTGCTATTGAGTTAATGATTAGAGCAGGCCTAGGACTTTACAGTCCCTTCTTATTAAGGTCTTTATGGTTCTCTAGTTCCAAGCTAACAATCCTAACTCAGACATTTGCTTTGTGATTTTATTTCATAATCAAACCCAATTCTTCTGCTTAGTTTTGATTATTTCATCTGAATACTTGCAACAAACCTCCATGGGCTGCAGGGGACTCTATTTACCTCCTCCCACTCTTTTCCTTGCTGACTTGGGTGCCTGTAGTTTCTGTGTCTCACCTCCCTTCCTTCTCTCTCCTCAGGTTGTTGTTGGTCTTTTGTTCATGTTGTTGTTTATTAATTGCTCTCTTCCGTGCCAAAACGGTTCTTCCCCTCATAAATATGGATTCACAGAGACGTGTCACCATTGCTGACTGGCCCATCCTGGGCTGGAGAGAAGCCTGCCTTGGAGCCAGGGTTGCTTCATGAAGCTTCTCACTCCACCCCTTTTCCTCACTACCAAAAACGTCCCCCTCCCCAAAATCAACACACTCAGCAGGGATACACAAGTGCCAACTGGTTTGCATTACTGGTATTAATGAAAAGCTATCAGTTTTTATCAGAGCCATATTTCCTTCGTATTTCAGCTATGCAAACAAAAATAACAGAAATTATAGAATAAAACCATGGTGACCTACAGTCAAAATTTGTTTTATCTTTTTCCTTTGCTTTTTATTACTTGTTAGTTAATCCAGTTAGACACTGTTAATCCAATTTATTGACAGATTTGTTGGATGCTTTTTCTGCTACTCTCTAAACAACTAAAAATGATGTTTCTTCCATTGATGACTTTAAGTTGTGGGATATTTTTTTTCCATGTTTATAGTCAACATCTGTGAAAGTCAGCATGCTCATTTGTGACAAGTAACATTAGGAATCTAAATATTAGAAGGCCAAATTAGAATCATAGAATCATAGAATGGTTTGGGTTAGAAGGGACCTTAAAGATCATCTAGTTCCAATCCCCCTGCCATCAGCAGGGACACCTTCCACTAGATCAGGTTGCTCAAAGTCTCATCCAGCCTGGCCTTCAACACTTCCAGGGAGGGGGCATCCACAGCTTCTCTGGGCAACCTGTGCCAGTGTCTGACCACTCTCACAGTGAAGAATTTCTTCCCAATATCTAATCTAAACTTACCCTCTCTCAGTTTAAAGCCATTACCCCTTGTTCTGTCACCACCTGTCCTTCTTACAAGTCCTTCCTCAGCTTTCTTGTAAGACCCCTTCAGGTATTGGAAGGTTGCTATAAGATCTCCCCGGAGCCTTCTCTTCTCCAGGCTGAACAGCCCCAACTCTTTCAGCCTGTCTTCATAGGAGAGGTGCTCCAGACCTCTGATCATCCCTGTGGCCTCCTCTGAACTCATTCTAACAGGTCCATGTATTTCTTGTGTTGGGGGCTCCAGAACTGGACACAGTACTCCAGGTTGGGCCTTATGAGAGTGAAGTAGAGGGGCAGAATCACCTCCCTTGACCTGCTGGTCATGCTTCTCTTGATGCAGCCCAGGATACAGTTGGCCTTCTGGGCGGCAAGTGCACATTGTCGGCTCATGTTGAGCTTCTCATCCACCAAGTAGACAGAAAGTTACAGTCAGGTTTTCTTTATAGTCTGTGCAGAAAAAATATTTTTGAAGAAAACTGAGAGCACTAGGATTACTGTAAACTTCTAAATCACTGTCTCCCTCTAGTCATTCACTAGTCAGAAAAAATTATTAAATTGGCACTTAAACAAGGACCTATAGCTCATGATATGCTTGCAGTCCCAGAGAAGTGTTATCTGAAAAATGTACTTTCATGGTCTGTCCAACTTAAAACCACCACCACAAAAAAACCCACAGCTAGGCAATTTCAAGAAGACAAACATGTGGTTGTGCTTTCCTTTCAGTATCCTACCAGCTGTCTGGGGGAAAAGGAACATGCTTATTCTTTTACTAATGCAGTTTCCTACTTGCCAAATCAAATCAAATAAAATCAAAAGTCAACTGATTTACTCGAAGAAGAGAAGCGACTATTTTTTTTTTTTCTTTTTTCTAAGGTCTTTTGTGCAAACTGTGGGACATGAATACACTGGAATCTTGAATCTGAAAGGAGTTAAGTTTGGTTCACAAATAGAACAACTGAAATAATCTGAATTGACATAGTAATGTGGCTGTTGATTTTTACTTTTCATTCTGGTTAGAGATTACAGTAAAAGGAATACTCTATTACACATAATACAAAGGTCTGTTAATCCATACCTCACTGTTAAACTGACATTTTCTTCATTTGCTTTTTAAATTAACATATTTTTTTTATTTTTTTTCTCCCCAAAATAAACATCCAGTGTCTTAATATGTTAGCAGCCATTAGGTTTTTGTTTTAATTAGAATTAGGTTTCTCTTTTCTTTTCAACTGACCACACTGAAAATCAGTTGAATTATTCACATACTTAAATTTCATCGTATATATAAGGTGGTTTAGTCTAAGACAGGCACCCTTTATATACAATTAGTTCATTTTATCTTTGAAGAAATGGAATCAACCTCTACATGACAATTATCTCAGCTGATTATTAAAGGAATTTTGATGAAAAGCTAAGGAAAAATATCTAAACTTCTAAGGTCTAATGCTACATAAATTGTATCTCACCCTAAAGCTTTGGGATAGAGGTTGAGCTAAAAAAGAAACAATAAAATTAGCAATATACTAAGAAAGAACAGTAATCAGATGTCAAAAAAGATTATTGTAAGAAGTCTTCATATATCCTACTTCAGTCATTTAAATTAAATTATAAATTCCTGTCAAGGTAGCACATTTGAAACAGAATATATTTATATGCTTTCAAGTACAGTGTTACTAAGATTAGAATATTAGGCATGCAGAATTTTTCTTCTTGACAGGAGACTTATATAGATTAAATAGTCCAGAAGAAATATTTCCCTCTTTAAAAGAGTAAGAAATGCTAAAGTGGGTCTAGATAACATAAAGAGGAGACATAGAATTTCAGCTAGGTGTTTCTAGTAATTGCTTTCCTGATAATTGCAATAATAAAAAAATTAGACATATAAATAATTTATTCTGAATAAGATACAGTGACAAAAAAATTGCCACCAACTTCAAATGAGCTACATAACACATCCTACAGGAATGAAATGATGTCTGAATTTATGTAGCTTCTCAGGAAATTTATGCAGATTATTAATTTTCAAGATGTTAACTAATATTTTTCAAGGTTAAGAATTACCCACTTCTTTCACATTGTACTACAATGGGAAGAATTTTGTCTCCCTCAACAGCATCCGGAGCTACCTGTTGCTAGACTGAATATTGGACTAGCAGAGCAATGGTTTGTTCTGTTGTAGCCACCCATATATCTAGCTACCAGTGGATAAAATACACAAGTAATCAATTCAAGAAAATAGCTTAGAAAAGGATTGCTGTATTTCTAATTAAAATGAACTTGCTGTAAGAAGACAGTTCAAATAAGTGTTTATACACTCTGTTGCCTGCGAGTCCCTAATCTGACTGAGAAGTGAGAATGGCCTAATGTATTATTTAAGTAAAGAGAGCAGGTATGGTGACAAATGATACTGCAGCATGTTTAATTTGTTTCTGTGAATCATTAAAATGACAATATAGAACCTGGTGTTCATTTCAATCAAGACTGAAAATCCTCCACCTACCCTCTTTGCCATTTCAGTCGTACAGTCCACTGACTCTTAAATTTTAGAAGATCAATCTCTGAGGTATTGATTTAAAACCGGTATAAAAATCCAAGCTGAATGAACACATCTGACTTGTTCATAATGCATGGTCAGCTTTGGGGAAGAGAAATTGTGAAATAACGTGGTGGTGGAGAAACAGTTGGACTGTGACTTGAATAAAGCAGATTACACTGGCAACAAATCAATGATAGAACCGAGTGTTCCACTTCATGCCTTTTGCAGTAGACAGATGCAGAAAGGTAGTGTGGATGATACAGTCCCATCAACCTTCCATTTTCAAAGCTGGGTAGAAGAATAAAAATGCATGCAGGGTCCAAAAGAAAATTACATGTTTAGATATGAGCTTCAATAGCTATCTTCAAACGCAAGTTTTGTTTGGAATTCTGTTTGGAAACTACTGCCCACTACATTTGATGAAGATATATTTTCACAGCAGGAAGACTGTACAAATAGTAAAATACTTGCCAGAATTAATTACCTACAGATAATAAGAAATGACCTGCTTCACTAGCAGGATAAATTTCTTTATTAAATTGGAAAAAAAGTCAGACTGATTTTTCTTTTTTATATTCCCTCTCTCTTTCTTTACTGCCACTCCTATGCTTTAAAGTTTTGTACCAAGGTAAGCTTTGGAAAGGATTTTATGCAGAAAGTAAGACATCAGTTGGAAATGAGACAATAAAACCTGAACATAACAGCCTAAAATACATGATCCATTCCTGCCCTAAAGACAGCTTCATCCATTCCAGATCCACAAGTGTGGGAAAATAAGAAAAAGAATGTGTGTTCTGACAGAAAGAAGAAAAAGAAAAAGGTTTGGTCTGATTTAAGTTTGTGGCTGCCCCTTTAGAATGACTGCATATGTAGTAAAGAAAAATGTGGGGATATGACTAAGAGCACATCTGCTATAATTGATATAAATTTATTATTTAAAGTATAATAGTCTGAATAGAGAGACAAACAATCCTGTGTATCGATTTTTTAATTTTAGTTTTTGATAGAAATAGATAGATAGTCTAGTGTATTGCAGAGAAATTAACAATAGTACTTTACTAACATGTGCCAAATAGCTTGAGAAGTGTTCAACAGTTAGCTTTTTAAAAGGAAGAGCTGACTTATTTGTTTTCTTTTTTTACTTTGATAAGTGAACAAAAGTCTTTATAAAATTTATAAGATAAAAACTGGTTTTGGTCTCAAACAAAAGAGTAAAACAGTCTCCTGAAATCCTGTGTATTCAAAGGATTTCCTTAAAATAGAATGTGGGTATATAGAAAGCCTTTACTACAAAAATTAATCTAACATGAGCTTGCAGGATCTCTACTAAGACATGCATTAGAGAAAAAATGAGGAGCGATAACAATACAAAAAGAATAAACAATTCAGGAAATTTCTGTTCTGTGTTTTTTGGGTTGGGTGGTTTTCCGTTTGGTTTTTACATGTGTGTGTGTGTGTATGTTTCTTTTTTTCCCTTAAGCAAGAGGAAAGGAAGTAAAATCTTTCAAATAGTAGAAATAATGAGTGGGAATGGAGAGCTTGGCACGCGGTCTAATTTTATTCTGACCCAAAGGCAGCAACATCTGGAGAATATCTTTAGTATCAGAGATATTTCCTGTCAAAGACTTACAATCTTGGACATGAAAGGAAATATCCTCAACTGGCATAAAGCTCCACTTCAGCTAAAGAGATCAGAGTTATGCCTGTAACATTCATTGTTTGTTTAAAAAAATCTTGGTCATCAGTATTTGTCCCCGATTCCAGAAAATATCACAGTGACTGTTGTTTTAAGAAAATACAAACCAAGAGTTTAAAACTTTGTTAGCCTTTACTACTTGTTTATGGCAATAACTTCTGATTTAAAATGTCTATAACAAGAATAAAATAAGAATTCCCCCTTAATTATAGGTATTTTTACTAATACATTTTTATATAATGTGAGGGAAAAAAGTCTAATTCTGATTAATATATATGTCAAATACAATAACGTAAAATTCTTGCTGTTCAGGAAGTTATATACTTCTCTAAACTGAAATTTCTCAAAGGGAAAGCAAGAGGCTGTTCCTGTAAAATCAAGGTTTTTTTAGTTAAAATGGAACAGAAATCCCAAATTCAAAGATCTTTCCTTGAGACTTTTCCATTGCAGCTCTACTGTAGAGCATGAATAATCTCTGCTTTGAACATAACTACTATCACAAAAAGGTATTATACAATAAGACAATTGCTCAAGTTCGTATTCGTGGTTTTTAGAGTAATCATACAGTCATGCCCTGATCATGATGCTGATTTTTTTTTTTAGCTATGATTTGTCAGACCTTTCAAGTTTTACATTCTTCAGCAGAGACAGGTATTTATTTTATAAATATGACAATGGATTTCCAAAGGTACCAAAAAAAAAAGCACAACACATTTAAAAAGCATAACATTTGAGTTCTCAAAGTCAAACATTCAAAAAAATTTGGAAATGGAAAACTTCAAATCCACTCTTTCAAAAAACAAAAAATTAAAACCAAAACCCCCAAACCCCACCCAAAACCTCTGGATTATATTCTGTTTGCATGTAGTGAGGAGAGAGATTTAGGGAAACTGCAGCTCTGTATTAAAATCAATTGGCAAATGCATGTTTCCTGTCATGTGATGCAGCATATCTGTATACCAAAGTAACATTCCCTCTCTTCTCAGTCCTAGACCTGACTTTCATTCCCATACTTCCAAAATCTCTCTTCCTTGCAGGTGGATGACACAATGAATAGCTACTTATTAAATATTTTTTTTGTGATCATTATTCAGATTTTTTATCACCCAGATGTTATATTCAGTGCAGAATTATTCATTTCCTTAATGGCTTTTCCAGTTTTTATTCCTTGCACATACCTGTGCATTATTTTTTGCAGCACTTTCCTGGAGACCAGGATTCTCAAAGTACTTATACTTTACAGCACTTCATACACTCACAGAGGGCTTCTCATCACTGTTAGTTCCCATGATCAGTTCACAGAACCCATGCAAATCACATGGAATTCCCAACTAGTGTAAGAACAGCTTTTTACTGCACACTCCTGGCTAAGCTTCCAAGTGGCTGCGTGCTAGGAACAGGAAGGTGCCTGTTTTTGACAAAGCTTACAAGATAACAAAGAAATAAAAAATAAAGTAGCCCAAGGTAGCTCATATTCTTGAAGCTTGGCAAAACTATAAGCAACTGAAAACAGATTTTTGTAATGGGAAAGTGTCAGACAAACGTAACTGTAGGCATAACTATCTGGGTCACCTACAAGAATAAGAACATAAATGAAAGCAGTTACATCAATTTCCATCTAGAAATCATTCTTTAGTGAATAACATTATATAACACTGCTTATTATTTTTTCTTCACATGGAACTCAGTGTAACAATCTGGTTGACATAGTCTGTGTTATTAAATTTGACAGTTTGCAAGGACTTTCAATGAGTAAGCCCTATACTTGCTCATAACTGCATACTGGAAACTGAAACATGACATAGGCAGCCTCAACCTGAGAAGTGGGGGCTGAACAGCAATGAAGTGTTAATCATACTTAGGAAGCATGTGGGAAAATGTGCTGTTATTCAGGAAGTCTTTGCGGCTATAATGCCTTTTCTTCCCCTTCCTTCTATAAATCATGACCTATATATGCTGTAAGAACTAGTTAAGACAGAAGAAAATCTAGACCTGATTTTCCTATGAGCTGTGTAAAGCCCAGGTGTTTACAGTAACGAAAGCAAAAATTCCCTGTTGACCTATATGGTCTTTGAAAGTAGTAACACCGATAACCTCATGAAGTTCAACAAGGCCATGTGCAAGGTCCTGCACGTGGGTTGGGGCAATCCCAAGCACAAATACAAGCTGAGCAGAGAATAGATCAAGAGCAGCCCTGAGGAGAAGGACTTGGGGTTGCTCATGGACGAGAAACTGAACATGAGCCAGCAATGTGCTCTCACAGTCGAGAAGGCCAACTGTGTCCTGAGCTAAGTCAAGAGAAGCGTAGCCAGCAGGTGAAGGGAGGTGATTCTGCCCCTCTACTCTGCTCTCATGAGACCCCACCTGGAGTACTGCATTCAGTTCTGGTGCCCTCAACAGAAGAAGAACATGAACCTACTGGAATGAGTCCAGAAGAGAGCCACGAGGATGATCCGAGGGCTGGAGCACCTCTCCTATGAGGACTAGCTGAGAGAGTTGGGGCTGTTCAGCCTGGAAAAAGAGAAGGCTTCAGGGAGACCTTATAGCAGCCTTCCAATACCTGAAGGGGCTACAAGAAAGCTGTGGAGGGACTTTTTACAAGGGCAGGTGGTGACAGAAAAAGAGGCAATGGTTATAAACTGGATGAGAGTAGATTTAGATTAGATATTGGGAAGAAATTCTTCACTGTGAGGATAGTGAGACACTGGCACAGGTTGCCCAGAGAAGTTGTGGATGCCCCCTCCCTGGGAGTGTCAAGGGCAGGTTGGATGAGTTGTTGAGCAACCTCATCTAGTGGAAGGTGTCTCTGCTCATGGCAGGGGTGTTGGAACTAGATAATCTTTAAGGTCCCTTCCAACCCAAACCATTCTATGATTCTGTGATACTGGATATATTGAGTTATTTTTACAGTCAGAGTGCCGTCATGTTTTTAAATAACAAATATAACAACTGTGGACTTTTAATAAGCTAATTAAATAAAAATTAACATTAGAGAGTAGATAATAATGTTCTGATAGCAGTTCTTAAACTCTTTGTATCTTATTCCACCAGGTAACTCTTTTTCCCTGACATTGCAACAATTTCTACCATACTCACTCACTGCACATGCTTTTTTACCTCAGGTACATGCTAATATTATAACTTCTGTAGTTTATATCCTTTTAATTGGTTACATCTTCATGAAGTATATTTAAAAATAAAAAATGCCTGTAACATTTTTAATATCATTTAGTATTTTTACTATTAATGTAGCATTTTTCTTATTTCTTACATGTAGAAAAAAAATTATAAATACTTAAATATCTTCAAGTGATATTTTAATGAAGGTAATTTAGAAAATATAGACAGATAATCCTGCACTCAAAAAGCTTGATTAAAAAATCTCAGTTTGCTCATTCATCTGCTATTTCTTTTGTGTATTCCCTAATCTATATCTGATTGCATCTACTTTTACTGGTGTGAATGACCATCTGACATTTAGGGCAACACAGAAAAAGGGTAAATAAATGGTCTTTAGCCATTAGCAAATTGATTCCCTCTGCTTTTCTTGCTGACCGGAGAAGTAGCAATGCCAACAGTAGGGAAAAGAGTGCTAAGAATAGAACTGAAATAATTTCAAGTTATACTTCTCAAACTTGTAAATGAAAAATTGATGGGCTATATTGGAATTCAATGCAATACCTAAATAGCACATAACTACTTTGAATTTCAAGGATATCTCTGTTGGGGGCATGAAGGTGCAAGCATTTATCACATGGACAGGATGAGTTAATCTTTGGAAGAAAAAACCCAAACTTTCACAGGTTAATATTTCTAAGTAAGGTACTCTAACTACTGTGTGACTGAGAGAGAAGTGCAAAAGAAAGAGGCAAATGTACTTGGGAGACAGGAGTAGACTGAATGAGATCAGAGGAGAACGTAAAAGTGAGATAGGTGTGAAGAAGGGAAAACAGAAATTAATTGACTGGTGAGACAGAAATAGTCAAGTTTTAAATAAGAGAGGCCTTGTGCCATAACAACACTCTGCATCACATCTGTTGAACTCTTAAACTCCTATTTTCCATGGTTGAATCTGCCCCCCAGAAAATATAAGGGAGTGAGGGACAGATGTGAAGAAGTCCATAAACGGAGAGGGGAGACAATAAAAAAAGTTAAGGAAACAATATTTCTTAAAATCTCAACCCATTCTGTATTTGCTGCCTTGAACCTTTTCCTGGAGACATGTGGCTAAGTTCTTTTCTTACATGAGATAAGATAGATGTTATTTTTGCTAAAAAAAAGTTTAACATGAGGTTGTTAGGTAAGATCTCAGCAGTGAGAATATTCAGCCCCTACACCCTTCAAAACTTACTGCCCCATACAATGCTGAACAATCCAGCTACTCTCTACTCCGCACTGAAAAGATAGCAGGAGAGGATTCAGTCTGATGTTTATGCTGAATAGGTAGGGGCTGGAGACACAAGACATGAGAGTCTAGAAACTTGTGACTTCTGGCAACAGAAGGGAAGCTTGTTTTTTGTCTGCTGATTTCCATCAGAGAAACATATACATATTGGCACTGAGAAGGAGCAGTGTGTAGTAGGGGCTGGAAGTCCCTTCTGCAGGGAGTGGAGACACCCATCTTCTTGTCTGACTTGTCTCAATTAGGTTTGTTGCATGTGGAGGAACTGCTGAAGCTCATCTTGACCTCAAACTATGAGCCTTTGCTCTTCATTCACTTCATGGGCACTAAAGAAACTGCAAAGGGCATCAGAGTCCAAATATATTTTCCTCTAGTCTGGTGGAACATGGCAAAGGCTCGTGTAGGAGCACATGCCTCTTGAGAGTCCATATATGTCTAACATTGCAGACATACTTTAATTTTTATGTCTACAAAACACTTTATGAGGATTTGTGAGTAGTAGGAAGAGATAGGATACACTAAGTTGAAGAAAGAACACCTTGCTCTCTGAAGTGAGAATGACATCAGATTAGGTTCTGCGGGGGATGGTAACCAGAGACTGAAGTTGAGGCAGTGAGAAAGTGGGAGAACAGTCTGAGGGACACCGCTCTTGTATTTCCCTTCTGAAAACAGTGTGACTGGGCATTTAGCTCAAATGCCTGTATGCAACACATGCAGCATAAAGAACTGTCATAGTTTAACTTGGCTGGCAGCCAAATACCAAATCTCCCCTGCCAGAGATTAGGGGAGAAAATGGGAAAAAAAATGGAGGGGTAAAAGTAAGGAGACTTGTAGGCTGAAATAAGAACAATTTAACAATTAAAATAAACCTTAAAATAGCAATTACAACAATGATAAAATGATGATAATATAATATGCAAATGACCAATGCACAGTGCAATTGTTCACCATAGTGATCCCAGAGCAGCGAAAATCCCGACCATAAAACTGCAATCCCAGAAAAGCGAGAGAGTTCTCTTACTGGCCAGCCCTCATTTACATACTTAACATGATGTTATATGATGTGGAATATCCCATTGGCATATCCAAATGGCAATTTGGATCTGCTAATTTTACTAACCCCCCCTCCTCCAGTTTCTTCTACACCTGCTGACTAACAAAACACGGGAAGTTTGAAAGTCCTTGATTTCCTAGCAACAACCAAAAACATCAGTGTATTATCAATGTTCTTCTCATACTAGATCCCGTACTGAATCCAAAATACAGCTCTATTCTACCTACTAAGAAGGAAATTAGCTCTATCTCAGCCAAAGTAAGGACAGCAATAAGTAGGAATTAGAAGTCTGTGCACAATGGGGGAGCTATAATCTTACTGGATTTACAGAGATATGTTGGAATAGTTGGCATGGCTGGAGTGCTGCAATGGACAGATAGAGGGATAGGTTCTGGTCAGCAGGGGCCCAGCCCTGCTGGTGGTGCTACCACGCTTGGCTCCTGCCTCCCTGCCCCTCAGGGAGCAAGACCTATCTTGGTGGCTCTCTGACAGACATTGGCATGAACATGATGGAAAGGTAAAGATGTAAAAAAGAAAGAACAAAAAACAACAGAATGATGAAGAATGAGATGCTGGTATGAAAAAAGAACAGGGAAAGAAGGTAAGAGTGAAAATAGGAGAGTTTCAGAAAAACACAAACAAAAAGAGATAATAGAAGTTTTGATTAGTTAAATTAGTACATCTCTATGAATGTAAGTTGTTCTGTTGACAAACTGCTGATTTGAGGACAGAGCAGCAAGGCTGGAAGTTGGAGATATGGCAGCTAGTGAACAACGCATTTAGATTTTTAAAAAAATGTGGCTGAAGGGATGAGTCAGTTTTATGCACTCTTAAAAATAATTGTTCATAAAAATAAAAATATAATTTAAATTTACATCAGTATGTTTTATTTTAATTTATTCACAAACTTCCCTTTTGGTATCAGCTGTGAGCATATAATTCTTTACTTCTCATATTGGAGCAAATTAGTAATTTATCTTTTTTTTTTACATTGTATAAGAGGATACAATTGGTTTAGATTCTATCTAAATAAAAAGGTATTTTTAAAACAGTTCCATGGCTTTTATTTTTAAGATATATAAACTAAACAGATATCCAGGATATCAGATTATTGTACACAAACTTGTAGCATTATTTGATTAAAAATCTTTGCTACTACAAATCAAATTCCTCTGCAAAGAGCCATGTGTGTTGTTGTAAATGTATAGTCTGTCTTGACTTAATAATCACAATTAATAAGTCTTTATGCAGAATTTTAAGTTGTGATTATTTATCTGAAAAGGCAAAAACTGTAGAAGGCATCTAGCTTAGACTATTTGAAAGGTATCAACTGTTGAAATGACTTTTTCACCTTCAGCAAATACATCTTTCCCTGCTAGAAATGGTGATGTTATCATGCTGCGGGCAATCTATGATACAGTCATGTCACAAATAGATGTCAACTCTCATTACATTTTGAAGTATAAATTCCAGTTATCAGTTCCCACATAGGTGTAAATGTTTTAACAATCCCATTTTACCATGATTGTACCGAGGCTCAACCTCAAATACCTGATGATATATTTGTAGGACCTACTGTAGATGTCCCAGATTTGGGAGCATTATGTGTAGTTAGTAGCCACATGGGAACTTTTATTTCCAAAAAGTATTGAATATGCTAGTAATTTATTGTCCCACTACCTTGACAAACACCAGAAGTAAATTGTGATTTTTCATTACTTATTTCTTCACAGTCTGGTTTACAGCATTACATTGAAACTGTTATTTGAAACTCAGACCTAACTTTTTATTTTCTGAAATATTTTTTCAGGGAAATACATTGGTCAACTTGTGCTCTGATGATTAGTAAAGTTCTTGGGTTTTGCTATTAGCCAAAACCTCATATTGGGTTTTTAAAAATAAATCTTCTGAAAATGAATAATTATGACAGTTTTTTGTACATAACTTTTAAAATAAGAACTACATTGCTAAGAGAAAAATTGCCATCTGCTGAAAATATCCAAGCTACCTTTCTGTTTCCTATATAAGCTCTGGTGCAAAGCTAGCTTCTGTTTTTCTTAGCTAAGAGAAAATTTAGAACTCTTCAGTGCTGTAATGCACTACTACACAGAAACAAGCCAAACAATGACACACTGTGGTTCTAAAATATCTCCCTAGACTACTATTATATGCCAGTTTTACAGAGTCAGGTACTATCTAACACTTGACAATTGCAAATCAGCTAGTAATAAATAACATACTGAAAATAAGAATAATATGCAGTAGTTATCAGAGACAATTTTAGAAAAAATAAATATTGTCTTTAGTTAGTGGGATGGTAGTCTGCTGAGTGCTTCATGTTTATACTGCTGTAACAGAGGGAATAAAAAGGAAATCTGAAAAAGAAAGAAAGACAGCCTTTTACCACACAGGTCATAGTTTGTTTTTCTAGCAGTCTCACTGCAGGGCCATTCCATTTCATGTTAACTTACCTGCAGAAATTTTTTTCAGCTCAATAATTTATATTTCTGTCTTTCTAGACATTGTGAATATATATTGCTATCTTTCTAGTCTCTAAACTTTGTAGTTAATAAATTACACTGAAAATTACAATATGCTCAATTTAGAGCTTGACTTTATTACTAACTCAAATTTTAATAATTTAAAGTCAATGAGAGGAGTGAGACGAAGTCTAACTTAGATGTCTACTTTCCCTAGTATTTCAGTGGAGAGAGAAATGGACTTTTGAATAGTGGAAAAATATGCTTAGGGATGTAGACAATCAATAGGATTTTATAAATATCATTCTTCCCATAGGATGTGACTTGCTTGACTCTCCCCTGAACAAACTCCACTGTAGTTATTATCTATCTCTTGCTTAATAATCTAATAGTGCGGTCACATGAAATGTCCTAAGGTTTTCTTAGTTTGAAGTGACTGAATGCACCTTTCCACAGATCAGACAAATATCAAAAAATCAAACCAAAAACAAAGGGGAAAACAGGTATCTTTGTGTTGGTGCTTTAAGAGCCAAAGCTGCAGACAGCCTCAGCCTTGAGCAATTAATTCCTTATCTTGAGTGAAAAGTAAAACAAAGTAGAAAAACAAGAAAGAATGTGTATGAGACAAGATAAGGATGGTTTGTGTGCTGTAATTAGTAACCAGTCAGAGGTAAAAGAATGGCTCGTGAACAGGTGGATTTATCCAATCATGTCAATTGTTTAGGCACGTGTGTGATAAGGGGTGATGAATCAAAAGTGAAAGAATGCCGCATGCTTGGGGCATGCTGGAGGAAAAAAGTATATATAAACAGCGCAAAGCTTCAATAAAGTGCTGATGCCTGATGCCTGAACCCATCTTGGTGTTGGTCATTTCTTCATCCGCCGCATCTTTGGTCAGTGCATCCTCCTCTGAACCACAGTGTAGCCAGTCAAGTGAAAATCTTAATTTGAAAGGGCAACTGTCCAAAAGATTTTTTTTTTTTTTTCTATATTTTAGGGAACAGATCTCTCATCTGGCTGGTGCTAGGACTTCAGTTTAGCTCCAACTAAATCTGTAAGCATTTCTTATTTTACCTTGACTGGATGAAAAGAAAAATAATTGGAATAAGGAACAGAACCCCTGCTTGGCCTGAAGGAACTACTCATCTACTCAGATGTTTCTATCTTGCCTTCTTATTGCTCCTGCCCCAGCACATACATAGACACACAAAGCAGTCTGGAATGACAATCCTTTTCACTATCTACAAGAACAAGAGGGGGAAAAACGTCACTGTAACAGCATGATTCTGTAGGTAGTGAAGTAGCTTGAGGGTAGTAAAGAAGTGTATCTTCTCTCTCAAGACAGTAAATGTCACCTCCAAGATGATGCCAGGTCATGGCTGTTTGAGAAGAGTGAGAAAGATTGGAGGACATTACTGAAACAGTATCTCTGAATCTTCTACCATCAAATTAGAATAACCAAGAAATTACATTTCTGCAATATATCCAGATACTATCAGTACAATTCAGTGTTGCACAAAAAAATAGATGAGCTCTAAACTTCCAACATTGCAGCATGTTACATGTTTTTATACTATACCATGATTATTATTAATACTAAATTACTGTAATCTGGCATTTGTCATGTCACAATGATTATTTTTCACTTTTGTTTTTTCACTGTCCTTGAAAAAAAATCTAATTCTAGATAAATTTTCACTAAAATATTGAAGATTACCTGCATCTAAGGTTTAAAGAGTTGTAAACAATGTTATATGATTAATAAGGTTAAATGTGATGAATGTGACTGGTACTAACAAGTATCATTCCCTTGTGTAAGAGGTGGAAAACTTATTGTGTGCTATATTTTTGTAATGATTAGACAAGTTAAATTTAGACTAGAACTCAGCATTCAGGTTTTAGATAGAATCAGAATTTGAAATTAATAGCAGTGGAATCTCATACTGTCTCTATTCTCAAGTGTAACTCCAAAAAATAGAGTGTGGAATAAAAAGCCATTTGAATTCAGCATCTGTAAGAAGGTGGCAAACTAGGAATAGACCACTTTCCATGTAGAAAGATAGATTAAAGAACTTTTTTAGGCTTTTTTTTTTTTCTTTTCATTGATACAACCTGAATAAAACAGAAACGAACTCACTCAGATAGACATCTTCTTCTTCAAAATAATTGATCAGTTAAACTATTACTGAAATTTAAATGGTTCATAAACTTTCCTTCTAATTCTGTATGCTTTAACATAAATTAGGAGTTTTAGTAGGCAGACATAACCTGAAATGCTTTCCTTTTGCCTATCGATCTGTTTCCAGAAGCTCTATCTCTAATTTATCCTCCCAGACAGACACCAAGTTGGCTATGAAATGGGAATGTTTTAGCAAAAGGTTGTATTGACTTCTTGAAATGATAAGGAATATGGGATTTTTGAAATGCCTGTTGTACATGTGTTATAACTTAACACTTTTAATGCAGGTATTGATATCAGAACATTGACAGGACTAGAACATAAATGTGAAAAGAAGAAATTCTTTTATAAAACATATTTCTTCTTGACGAATAAAATGTATGAATAAAATTAGTGGTTTTATCAAAATAATAGTGGGAAATTTCTTTCCTTGACTTTGATCCACAGCTGGTGGCAGGTTGTTTAATACATCTCTTAGAAACAACTTTCAGTGATACAGAGATCGTCAGAATAATATCTCTGGCTACCTTACACACTGCTTTCAAAAGTAATTCTGAATTGAAAAAGAGATTGATAGGTTCTTAGCTTTTTTTTTCTTTCAAAACTGTCAAATGGCACTTGAGGAAAACCTGATTAAAAAAAATAATTAAAGATTAAATACTATGCAAAGAGATGAATTACTGAATGTATTTATTAATTTTAACAGTATACAGTCATAATTCATCCATGAACATAGGTAATCTTCATCACATTTGTATTTTGATTTGAATATATCAAAATACTTAGCATATATAAAATCAAATGTATTATAAGTATCTTTAGTATTTAGAAAGTAGGAAAAGCTCATGAGAAAAATTTATATAGACATTCGTACAAAAAGAAGTACATGTTATATGAACCTATACTGAATACATAGTGGCTGTTTTAGCATCATCCTTACTGACTGAAATGTAGCTATTCCAATATCACAGACACATACGTAAAATTAATATAAAAATATAATATCACTGAAAGAAAAATAGTTTCTGCAGAGCAAATAAATCTCATCCTAAAACAGTAAAATTAAGACAGACAGATCACTTATACTGGCTTGAACTATATAGTGATAAATAAATCTTCACTTAGCCAATTTTCATATAAAAATGTGATATTTTAACTTATTCAATCTTACTTAATTTTGGTTTTTTTTAGCTGTTTGAGAAATACAGAAAACAGTGACAACATTGTTTTAAATGAAGATAGGGAAGCTTACTAGAATGGATTAGGTAAGGACACAAAACTATATTAAAAAAAAAAAAAAAAAAAGGTCTGAATCAGCAACCTGTCTTATTGTGTATTGCTGAGGCCAATATGCAAACACATTCAGCATGTGAGACCATTAAACATTACAACTGTCCCCACTCTGTCATAGCTACACCAGCACCTGCTGCAAAACTATTTTGTGCTGATCTGTTGTTAAAATGCAGTACTACCAGCTTTCACATTGATTTATGTAGTTCACACCTGCAGAAATAACAGTTGCAAATTAGAGTACATCAAAGACTATGTCAAGAAAAGTGGTTTAACATTTCTTATAGAATAATTTTTAGCACTGCTTGCTGGGTAGAACTGTACTTCCTTTTAATGTGCAATATTTTGTATTGATGTTTAAGCTAATATAAGGCGGACAGAAATCCATTTTGCTTGTACACAAATCAGAAATGTCAGACGTATGAGCTTTTAGCTGATCCAGCATGCTATAAGAATCAATCACAATGATGTTCATGTAATCTCTCTTTTACTTTAAACGTAGCTCTCCACCAAATACACTTCTCTCTTAGAATCATGGAATTGCCCAGTTGGAAAAACCTCTGAGATCATCGAGTCTAACTGTACCTATCCACTTCTAAACCATATCTCTGAGCACTCCATCTAGCCTCTTTTAAATACCTCCAGGGATGGTGACTCTACCACTTCCCTAAGCATCCCATTCCAGTTCCTGATAACACTTCCAGTGCAGAAGTACTTCCTGACATCCTATCTGTACCTGCCCTGGCGCAACTTAAGGCCATTGCCTCTTGTTCTATCACTAGTTATCTCTTGCCTCGTCAGCAATGCTACTGAAAATACCATTCTTCCCATAGACAGAATATGGATAATTTCACTTTTTAGAGAACTTTTCCAGCTGTGTTATTGCCTGTCTTTTGAGTCCAACAGCCACCTTTTGCTTCCTTTACAGTTCCAGAGTTCTGACTTCCTTCAGAGCTCCACGGTTAATTTATGCAACCTTTTTTTTTTGTTTTTTTTTTTTTTTTCTTTTCTTTCAACTCACTGTTACAGAGCTGGGAAATGTCTCAGAAAGCAAGGAACTGTGAGAATGACTCTTTGCTTGAACATTCATATTGTAGTAGCCATTAAAAATTGTTTTTAAATAGTTTTTAAAGTTTTGGGGTTTGTGTGTTTTGAATTTAATGGGAGCCTAAAACATAAGCACTGCACAGCTTGCTAAATTACACTTATTGAATTTCAAGTTAGGGCTTCTAATCTCTTTGCCTTCTGCAAATATCTTAGGTGAAGTAGTTTTGAATCTTACTTTGTTGGCTACTCCATACTATTGGTCAGAGTTTCTCAGAATGATTTTTGTTGTAGAGCTTGATCAGGATCAGTTTGAAAAATCATAACTAAGCCAGAAAAAACTCTTTAAATTCCTCATTTTTTTCCCTTTCATTTTATCCAAATTTATCTAAAAGTTTTCTTCTCTTATTTTCTTAGACTCTTACTTCCATAAACAAGGAAGAAGCAGACAAATCATAGCAGTTTAAAATGAGCTCTAGCTTAGAAAACTGGCAGTTGTTTGTTCTAATTATATTATATTAGCATGGATTTTTTTCCTCAAAATGGCAATTTTAATGGAAGTATTTTTCTTAGGGCTACTTAAGAGTCATTAAGGAATATAACTTTACATTAATTAGTCTACTTTTCTCTTTATTTTTTGCTCTTTTTAAGCAGCTAAGTTAAGGGTTTCATACTTTCAACATTTTGCTTGAAAAAATAGACTCACTGACATGAACACATAAGGCTACTTCTGTTATTGTTATCAATCTTATTGCATATATGTCAAATCTTTCTTGGGATATAATAAATTATTTGAGAAAGTAAATGTAACTTTTAGGAATGGTTATATGAAATAAGGAAAAATATCGATCTAATAAAGCATTTTGAGCTTACTGTGGCAAATGGTAGATACTTTGACAATGAATATAAAAATAGGTTGTGTAAAGAGTCAACTTATCCCCAGTATAATTTCTCTCTTCCAACAGCTTCACAGTATTGACATCTCCTGAGTTAAAATTTCTATTTATATCTTTGTGTTTAAAAGGTCTGGAAGGTCTTTTGAGCCATAGGTATTTCTTAACTGCCTTTTGATTTAATTTATACTTTTGACTTTCATCTTGTGGAAATTGATTTTGCAGTTTAATTGATATTATAATAGTGGGATTGACTTCATCAAAATATTCTCTAAATCCCATTCTGAGATATTTCTCAGCACATTTCACTCAGCTGTAAAGAGATGGTAGATGCCCTGTGATAGCACAATGAGTTTCCTTCTGCTGGCAGATTTTGGTAGATGGGAACCCTGACCTTTGAAGTTAACCCTTTTGTAGAAATTATTGTGTGTATGAATATAATTAAGACTAGATGAAGGTAACTTGGAAATATATCTGGTCAGGATTTTTATGACAAAATATTTCATGGTAGTGGATTTTAACTCTGGAATAGAGTTATTGAGTTTGACTGAAAAAGAGAGAGAGCACTGTAACAAAATATTGAGTGCTTACACTTGAGATGGGCATGACTGTCTTTAATTCTTTGCTTCAAATCAGGCAAGGTAAAGACTGAAGCAGTTTCACCCTAGGTGAATATAATAACCATCAAGCAATTTCTGTTCAAATTAGTTAATGGCTTATTTTTATTTGGCAGATTCTGAAAGGTCCTAGGTCAGTCCCTCTCTGTCCTTTTAGAGATTAAGATACAAACTTTCCATTATAATGGTTTAAAAAATAAGAAAATTTAGCTCTATATTGATGTTTTGCTAGTAAAAATTATACACTGAAGATGTTACCTGCTAAAGACTTCTTAACAAGTAAATTATAGCCCTTAAGGACTGTTTTTTTGTAAGTATTTACTGAAGAACCGGTGTTGGAGAATTAGTGCTGGAGATGGATTTTTTTTTAATGGAAAACATAAGATAAAAATGAAAATTAAATAACTACATGGAAATTGAACTCTTTCAAATTATTCTTGCAAAAAGCAGACATTGATTCTAGTAGCAAGACAGTGCATGAAACTTAATAATGAAACAGATTTTTTTAATAGTTTCAATATAACGAATTTAGTGAAAAAAACTGTTGGAGCATGCTGGTGTTTTGTGTAAAAGCCTAGAAAATCGTCTTTTTCTTTACACAAAATCCACATTATTTTGTGTTATTCCTATTCTTCTTTTTCACCTTAAAATAACTTTTCCAAACTAAACATTTATTCTCACTAGTTTTCAATTCAGAGTTCTGGGTTGGTTTTTTTTTGACATATCATTATCAAAGAAAAAAGACAGGTTTTATGACAATTTTCATTTGATCGAAAAAGTTATTTTTTTCTGTTAGAAAAAGTAAATTCAACAGAAAATAACTTTACTGCAGTAGCTGCTTATACAAAAGAAAAGCTTAAGAGAGTTTATTTACAACTTGGTTGTGCTGGGTTCATAGTCAGTGTACATTAGAAATGACTGGAAAGAGGTAGATTTATTTGTTCATGTTTTCTAAAGCCCATCTGCAGCCCACTAACAAGGATTTCTGCCCTTCACAGGTCTCAGGACTGGCCTGGGCTCACCTTGGCTGGAGCTGGAACTGAGCTGGTTTCAGCTCCTGCCTTGGGGCCAAGTGCCTGTTGCCTCCCCTGCCTGAGCCTGAGCTCTGCCAGTGCCTCTGCGGGAAGGGTCTGGCAAACCCAGGGGGTCGCTGCTCAACAAACAAGAGCCCCTGTGAGGGGCTGAGCCTCGGGAGGCTGTAGGTCCACACTCACACTCGGCTGGAAGAAGTCAGAAGGCAGCAGCATGGGACTAGGAAACATAAAAATAAACCCAAGTAGACCCCAATACTGAGGATGAGGGAATCCGCACCAGCAGCACTGCATTTCTCCCAGGAAGGGACAGCCCAGCACCACTTGGCTGGAGGAAGGTTGCCTCCATTGGCCTTTTGAGCTGGAGGGACACTGGGAGGGTGAGCATAGCACCAGCAGAAAGGTGTCAACATTAGAAAGGTTTTTTTTTGTATAAGAATTATAAAATTATTAACATTACATAGTTTTTCCTGTACTAATCTGTACTATGATTGCTACTATCATTGTAATTAGACTGTTTGTTGCATTTCAGTTGGATTTTAAAGTTTTTAACTAGGCTAACAATCAATTCTTGTCTTCATATATGGGCTGTTTTCTTTCACCCATAACACAGTTTTGAATGTAAACTAACTCATTAAAAATCAGGGAGCAACTGGGACAATCATACAAAGTACAAAGTTGTATTCCAGGGTACATTAAAATATATGTCTGAGTCTAGACTCTTAATACAATTAATTTAAAGTTTATTTTTTAGTGTTTTACCATATTTCTAGTACTTTAGACTTCAAAATAATTGAATCTCAAGGAGGAAAGTTCTACTTCAAAATGAGGAAAAGATCTTAAAAATGGAATTGAATATTACTGTAATTAATAATACTTCTCTCTTTCTTCTCATTTCTTTGAAAGTTTTACTGAAAAGTAACTTTAAAAATATAAATAATTTAGACATGGAAATAGTTTGGAGGATATTGTTATTTCTGTAATGGATTTTATTGTGCTTTTAACTACCAGAAACTTTGAGATGAGCTCTGTGTAAGGAAGGAACTTTCACTTATGAAAAATACAGGCATGAAATCTGATCAAATTTTATTTTTGCTTCACCTTCTATATCTAGAATGACACAGAAAGATGGGCAGTAAATACTAGAAAATATTTATCTTAAAAATAATAATATGAAGAAGCATATCCTAACGGTAATGAAAACTGTGAAAGATCTTTATCTGCTATAGTACTGCAGAATGTCAGTAAGAAATTAATGCACTGCAGTTGATACTTTTGAAAATATGAAAGTTTATAAACCTCACTGTGAGTGTTATCTGAAAAAACATCTGCTGAGAACTACAGCATGTCTCTCACGGTTTCTATTAATTGAAAATGCTTTTTATTGGAATAGAAAACAATCCTGAACTGCCTACATAAATTGCTGGCTGGTACATGAATTGCTGAATGGAAACCTGGAAATATTTCCAGTTAGAATTTACTGGGCAGTATCACACAGAATAAAATATGAGGGGTTTATTCTGACAATTAGTAGAACTAGGGAGGTACTGATCAGGAAGAATGACATAGAATGACAATATTTATGATCACGTGAATTAGATGAGCTGATTTTCTTACAGATCATACAAATCCTACAGCTATGTAGAAAGTTAATCCTTCCAATTTTTATTTTAAAAATACTTTTAATTTATATTCTACACAATAGTAAAATAAAAATCTTAGATTTTAAGTCTCCTTTCCTTTGAAGACTTTTTCTGATGAAACATTCTCCAGTCTTGCCCAAAGACACAACATCAGTGACATGCTAACAGAGCTAGCCTATAGCTCAGCAGTAGTTAGACTGAATCTTAACACCAAAGTCTCTCTGCAATGCTACTTCATTTGGGTTCTGGGAACAGATTTTTCAAAGCACGTCTTTAAAATTATTGAATTATTAAAATTACAAAATTATTTAGGAGAACATAAATACATTTTGAGAGTCTGGGATGGGCATTTTAAATTTAAGCTAAAATGCTTCAGCTTGCTCACAGTATTGAACAACGTGTGTGCTTTTTCCTCACAAAAGGTGACTGCATGAGATAATGCTAGAGCTCTGACTTGTTTTCATTCTCAAATGATTTTTATTCTGCACCTTCTAAGTTGTGACATCAAAGTTCAGACATTTGAGACAACATTGGCCTGCATACAGAGAAGGCTCATGAAAAATTCCACTCTTCTAGGGAAAAGCATTCAGGTTTCCATCCTAGATCTCAGTCATATGGTATGTTCCTGAGAAGATATATCATTGCTTTTTCCATTAATTGGTTGAACTACTTCTGTAAGTCCTAATAATTTTGTATATAAATGTAGTCTAGACAGTAGGAAATAGGACAGTTACAATATATTTTCAGGTCCATTAAATATTTTTTTTAAATACATTTGTGAATTAATTTAGTGACCTTTGGAACATTTTTAAATAGGAAGATGTGAAGGAACAAAAGCATGAGCATTTGACTAAGTGATAAGAACTTAGAAAAATCTGATTTTGTACAACACATGATTATTCAAGCTTTGCTAAATTTTGACAGGGAAACGATCTCCAGATTCCACGTGTATCCTACTGCCGTTCCAGGTAGGAAGGTCTGAGCAAGATTTCCTATGCAAGAGATGTCCACCTACTGTGGATCTCTACTGTACAACACCCTTACCTATCTAATAGCAGAGCAGAATATCTCAAAAGTTCTCACAACTGTCCCCTTGCTAACACATATAATCAGCATGGAGGAAAATGTTGCTCAGAGAGTGAACCTTAGCCAGGCCTCTGTTTTGCATTGCTATATTCACGTCATAAAATAGAAGTGTGACGGGCCATGGTTTGCCATGAGAGTAATACAGTGATGATAAAGCAAAGATGCCAGGCCATACCATCCTAGCTTCAGGTATTTGTTTGGAAACACTTACATAAGAGGGTAATGTCACTGAAATTATTATTTTTTTTAAATGCATTATTAATGATTGGTAATAAAAAGTATTTCATCCCTAGATAAACAGAAATTTCTAGCCTTCTCTCTTCTGCCTTCTGAATGTGAAGAGGGTTATTTTTTTTTTTTTTAAGTAATATGACATTTTGCCAATCTAAGAACAAGCAAAAAACACGCAGAAAAATCACTGAATTAGACATTAGCATAGTTCACTGTAACAAATCCGAAGTTGCTTTAAATATACAAGTTATTTTCAGAAACAGTCCAAGGAGACCCTTAAAACTAGAGCAAAATTTATGATGTTACACAGAACAGCAACAGGAATTATGTCCAGTGGCTCAGCATATTTACAGTTCCCCAGTGCCTTCACAGCTTTATACAGGTTATTTAGCAACACTTAGCATTGGAGAAAGCATAGCAGCATATATCAAAAGCTTGTTTAAAAATAATTAACAACATTAATTCACATGCAGGATCTGAAAATTAGCTTTCTATATCTTGAGAAAAACTAAAAGCAAGCTAATTTTTTTTTTTTTTTTTTTTTATATGAGCTTCAGAATATTTTTTTCAACATAGCTCTGAAGAAAAAGTGTTTTATACATTTTTGATCCCCATACTACCTCCTAAAGTATTCAGGAGTATCACAGAATCACAGAATAGTAGGGGTTGTAGGGATCTCTGGAGATCTCTGCCAAAGCAGGTTCAGCTAGAGCAGGTTGCACAGGATCACGTCCAGGTGCATGTGTCTTCAGAGGAGACTCCACAACCTCTCTGGGCAGCCTATTCCAGTGCTCTGTCTCCCTCACAATAAATAAGTTTTTGTTCATCTTCAGAACGAACTTCCTGTGTTCCAGTTTGTGTCTGTTGCCCCTTGTCCTGTCCTGAGTAGACTTATACAGTGCAGAATTGGGCAGTAGTACCTTCATGGGGAGCAATGAGACTCAGAAATTAAATTTATTTATAGAATTGACTTCCAAAATAATTTGTCTGCTAAGATCCCCCTTGTGTAGCACAAGTACCAAATAGCTTTAATTTTCAGTCCTCATGATTCTGCACTCTCAGTGTAGTATAATCACTGTTTCACTTTTGTCCCTGTGGTTGCAGCACTACATGCATGCAAGACTACTCCAAGAGGCCTTTTCTGTTAGACTTCTCATCTAAGACAAATATTCATCTAAAAGAGTCTTTAAATACTGTTTAAATATCTCAAGCCCAAAGAAATGTGAGAAAAAAGACTTAGGCCTTTGTGGCAGCATGCCTCTAGCTATTTTGGACTGTGGAAATGTTTGCAAGAATTTAGCCTGGTCTTGTGGTAACAGCTGGAAACACTAGGCAGTTCCACAGTTAGATTATAAAGTGGTTTTATGATTAGAGTAGTCTCCCAGAAAGGAAAAAAAAATAATTTTATTTCTTTCAGGTTGAAAAGGACATAAAATATTTTTACCCCCATGCAGCTATACAAGAACTAAACATTTAACGCACTCCTATATATCTGAATAAAAAACCTATTCCCTGTGTATTGCGTGTCTGAAACTTAATCCTTTAATATGGCTGATGAATCAAGTCACCAAGAGGTTTTAGGGCAAAGTTTCAACAGAGGCCATGGTTTAGGCAGCTTTTGCCCACAATTCCTTTTCACTGCTGAACATCCCCATCAACAGTAGGAGTTCACTGTCATATATATAAACATATATATAACATATATAACATGGGGCATATAAAGACCCAGACCAGACAATTTGCATGTATTAAAAAATGGGGGGAGGGCAGGGTTTGCTTGTGTTTTGTCTGATTTAATTTTAAACCAGAGCAAATCCCAGTCTTGCTCATCACATACAGTTGTAGTGGCAGTACTGAAGACATACCATAGATTTAGGAATGGATTGTCAGGAAAGGTAGGGCAACAAGCACTCCTGCTGAAAAATAATTTACCAAGCACGCCCTCGGTCCTGGTTTAGCCGGTATTTAGATGGTTCCAGCCTTCACTGCAATTCTTATGTTTCAAAATGGAGAAAAGCTGATGTATATTACCTATATTTATGTTGAAGCTGATGTGAGTAACTCAAAATTAAATATAGTCTTTACCAAAAGAAAAATACAGTGTATTTTATTAATATATATGCTGATCAGAATATGAAATAAATGGACTAATTAACAGTCAACAAGGATGAGTTCCTAAAGGAAATCAATAGTTTTCAATTTGAAAGAGTAAACAAACATGTTGCTGAACTTCTGGATGTAAACCTAAGGGGACACTATAAATTAATTTACTGTGGTGTTTATTATATTAACAATTTAAAACTATGCATTGTTTTCACTGTACTATGCCATTTGACTCAAGTTCCAAGAGCTATCACAACAGCTTTGAAGTTTAGCTTTTTTGTTGTTTTCTTTCACTGTGTTACTATCTTTAAAATAAAATTATTTCAACTCTGGATGTAAACCTAAGGGGACACTATAAATTAATTTACTGTGGTGTTTATTATATTAACAATTTAAAACTATGCATTGTTTTCACTGTACTATGCCATTTGACTCAAGTTCCAAGAGCTATCACAACAGCTTTGAAGTTTAGCTTTTTTGTTGTTTTCTTTCACTGTGTTACTATCTTTAAAATAAAATTATTTCAACTCT
>NW_010325143.1:0-10377 GCF_000700745.2 Antrostomus carolinensis | reverse complement strand
AAAGATATTCCAAGGCAAAGAACTATTGTGAACATCAGTCCTAAGTGAGATTTGGATCCACATTCACATAATCTAAGCACAACATCAATTACTTCAATCTGCAATTCCATTTATGTTATTATTTAGTATTACAAAAAAATGAAACACTTTCATAGGTGCAAAATTTAGCAGCTTTAGAAAATACTTGGAGGTTAGTGCTTAGAGGTTGCAGAGTGGCAGAAACAGTGCAATGCTTCATTTCTGAGTGTAATCAAAAACTTTTTTGTTTTTTTTTTAATTTATAACTCCTGAAGCAGTTCCCTGTGGGCTAGAGTATTGTACTCAGAACAGCAGTAGCTTATGGTTATAAGTAGGCACATTTCCTAAACATTATTCCAGTTGTAATGGAACCAACTGAGATGGTGTTAATTTTCCCCATAGCAGCCCTCAGAGTGCTGTGTTTTGTATTAGTAGCTAGAAAGGTGTTGATAACACGCTAGTGTTTTGGTTACTGCTAAACAGTAATTGCACAGTATCAAGGCTATGCTATCTCTAACATGTGCAAATCTCTAACACTCTCCCCCTTGCAGAAGGCTGGAGGTAGAGAAGGTCTTGGGAGGAGACATAGTCAGGACAGCTGACCCAAACTGACCAAAGGGATATTCCATACCATATGATGTCTGCTCAGAAATAAAAGCAAGGAGAACAGAGGGGGAAGGGGGGGCATTTGTTATTTTCGTTTGTCCTCCAGGGTAACCACTAGGTGTAAGAAGCCCTTCTTCCTGGGAAGTGGACAAACATCACCTGGTGATGGGAAGTAGAGAATAAATATTTTGATTTTTTTGCTTCTGCATGCGCAGATTTGCTCTGTTCCTATTAAAATATCTTTTGTCTCGATCCATGAGTTTGGGGTTTTTGTTCCATCTTATTGTCTCCTCTCCCCATCCTGCTGAGGAGGGGAGTGATAAAGCAGCTTGGTGGGTATCTGGTATTCAGGCAAGGTCAACCCACTACACCAGTTTTCCATTCTCCATCTCATCTGTCTGGCATGACTCAAAGCACTTTCTTGTTTTCCTTCTGTCCTTTTCTAAGACTGTCTAGTCCTCCTGTTTTGGAATGTTTTTAGAAGTAAAAGTGAAGTTATTCTGAAGAAATTTTTCTTAATCTGTGCTCATTTTTACTCCAAAACAATTTATTGTATATACAGGTATAAAGCAGTATTTTCATATTTCAAGATTCTGAACTTGATGCATTGTGCCATTTATTAATTAAAATGGGCAGAAACCTTTATGGAGAAACCTTCCAAAGGTGCTCAGTGAAAGTCTGTTCATAGGTTTTTTTTGAAACCAGGTAACAGTATTTAATTTATCATTATATATTCAGGAACTAATAGACTTTGTTCTGACAACTGATTTCTTCAATCAGACAAGAGCAATTCACAAGAACAGCATATTATGTGTAGCTTGACAGCTGCTTCTCCATGTGTATTGTTCCTTGGAGACTTTCCAGTGATAAATAGGGATGTTATTTTATTTTGTTAAAGCTACCAAACTGTTTTGCTAACAACAAAATAAAACAAGCACTGTGCAGTTTCTTTTTCCATTTGCCGACTGTATGAAAGAGAAATGTATTATAGCAAAACCACCTTATGTGCAATGCCTATAGTTTTAGCACTTGCTCTTGATTTACTGTGTATCTCCCACAAACACACAGGTGAGTAGACATTCAAGTAAGAATCTATTTTTTGTGGGGCTACAGATCTTAGAGAATTTTTAGGAGTGGCTCTGTTTGCTAAGATTTTCACTTCTTCAAAAGTAATGCCTTCAAAATTATGCAGTCATAAATATCTATATGAATGACATAAATATATAATAAAATCTAATCTTTCCATACAAATGGAAAACCATATAAATAAAACATATGTAGAGAGGAATGTAAATTTACATTTTAGGTAGAAAGCCTTGTAACTTTAGAATGACCACAGTACTTTTACTATATATGCAAAAATTTATATATAAAAATACCACAAATACAATAACTAATGAAAGCCTGAACATGTACAAAACTTATATAAATGTGGTTGATCAAGTACCTGGCACAGAATGAGAGCAGATTTTACAAAATTATCACACAGAGGACTGAGTTCCATCTCCTGGGTTGTGGGTTTTGGTAGTCTCCCTTTCTTCCTTTCCCCTTTCCTTCCTTCCTCCCTTCCTTCCTCCTTTCCTTCCTTCCTCCCTCCCTTCTGCCCTCCCTTCCTCCCTCCCTTCCTTCCACCCTTTCTCCCTCCCTTCCTTCTGCCCTTTCTCCCTTCCTTCCTCCCTCCCACCCTTCCTCCCTCCCTTTCTCCCTTCCTTTCTCTCTCTTCCTCTCTTTCTCTTCTTTTATTTGTTTTGTTCTTCCTTCCTTTTTTCTTTTTTCTTTTCTTCCTTCTTTCTTCCTTCCTTCCTTTCTTTTTTTTTTAACTACAATGGATCACCTTAAATATTTAGAATTACTCTGCCACTCTACTGAAATTCATGGTTTTAGACGTTAGTTGTAGATCTACAGATATTTTCTTTCTAGCAAGGATATCCTCAAAGAAAATGCACAACAGGGAAAAATGAACATTGTTATATAGTTTGTATTATTTAAATATTTTTTTTTCCACAAAATATTACATTATACTATATAATATATTCTGATTTCCAAAATGATCCCATTCTAGCTGTAGGTACAGAGATATGTCACACAATTAACTCAACACTCAGGAAATCCAAAGAACAATAAAACTCTCCAAACCATACAAAGTAACAATTCAAAATTCTACCAGCTTTCCTTCCAATTAGTTTCAACTATTTCAGACAAGTGTGTTTATCTGAAAATACCTTTAAAGTAATATTACAAAACAAAGCATAGCCTATGCTATATTTTACCATAACATGACCGTGCAGAAAAAGATTTTGTGTTGTCACATACTGTTTTATTTTCTTTTATATTATTACCTTTACTAGCTAAAGCACCTTACAATAACACATTTTTTCTTTCAACATCATTCACAGATACATCAGCAGGACTAAAAGTGGCTCTGATATGGTTATAGGTGTGAATGGGTTCTGATTTCCCTCTGTTGCTTTTCATAGGATACTATTCCTCTGTGACAAAAATCATATGCACTTATCTCTTACTGTCCTGTATGTCCAAACAAGGCTGAGCAATATAGAATTTACTTCTAGTGTACATCTGTGTATGTCCTTTAGTCTTATTAGAAATACTTACAAGTTCAGTTAAATTCTCAATCAAATCCAAAGTCTCCCGACATTACAAAATAGTAGTTACCTCGAGTTGCAACTTTCTGTTTTAAACTAACCCATCGGAGACTCTTTGTTTATTGTATTGTTCTTGGTGAATTCAACTGCCTAAGTGTTTAACAAGTATGTAATTTCATTTACATTAATTCAATTTGCTGATTTTTATAACTAAAGTATTGTATTTGGGTTCCTTTAAAAGAGGAAAAAATATTAGATTTACATTAAATACATGTAAACCTAACTATAACTATTGTAAATAATAAAATTATCTTCACTTGTGCATCTAATCTTTAACATTCTGATGCTAAAGATAATAATTGTTCTTCATTCTGATTTTGCATAAAGTTACATGAATAGCACATAAAGATTTGAAAGGATAGAATGTAAAAAATCCTTTATAAATTAAGACTGTAGGATGCATTGCTGCACTCTATACAGTATAATAAACAAATTATTTATTATGTTTTTCATACTTGAAAAACTTACTTGAATACATTGTATTAAAAAAAAAAAATGCTCCAAAATAATAAAGAAAAAAGTACCCTAAATGAGACAGTGAATATATTAGGACTCCCCACCCAAAATCAAGATATATAAAGTTGCCAGAGCTGAACAATCTCAGCTACTGTTCCAAGATGTATAAAAACCTGATAACAAATTTAGGAGCAGACTGATTTGGTTATGGATAGACACTTGGCAAAGAGAGGAGGTCAGATTTATAAAATCATTGAGATGGTGAATAAACAAATGAATAACCCATGAACTACATGTCACAACACTAAAACTTGCAGGGCAGTTTTTGAAACAATTAGGAGGTAAAAAAAAAAAGTAAAATACTTCGTTATAGAAGGTTGCAAATTTCCATTATTTGTTGCCAGTGGAGGTTGTGAAGGCAGATAGAATTCTCTGATTCAAAAAAAGGTTAGGCAAATTCATGGATAACATGTCCTGAAACATTCTAAAGGGATTAGGTGGGGTTGTTCTTGTGTGTACTGTTGAGGATGTGAGAAAAATCCTGGAGGAATGGACTTCAGAAAGTGAACAGCCTTGTTTGTTTTCCCTGAGTATTATATCTTTGTCACTGTGTGAGGCAAACAACAGTTCAACCCAGTAAAGCAATTTTATGTCCTTATGAGGAAAAAGTTAAGAAAATAAAATACAAAGATGGCCCAGTAGGATGTGAGTGCTTCTATACTCCAGACTGGTTGCAAAGTCAGCACACAGCTGGACCTGTTTCTAATCACCAACTTCCGGTCAACCAATCCTGCCCACAACAGTTGTTATAAGCAATGGTAAGTCAGTATTTACCAGAACAGAATATGGAAGATATCAGCATATTATTATAAATGGAAAATATATAGTATATTTTTAAAACTACCAGGATTTGGAGAGATTTAATATATACAGATTATTTTTCAAGGCACTAGTTACTGAATATGCTATATTCAATTTGTATTTACCACTAAAAAGGTTATTTGTAATTTGCTAAATGTATTTAACTTTTGCTTGACTGCTACCTAAAGAAAATTGATTTCCTTTTTAAAAAAAAAAAAGTTAAACTTCTTAGCTTGCCACTAAATCTCAAATAAGACAATAGTATATTACCATCAGTTTACACAGATACAATAAATAATATACAGGTTCAAATGAAGGAGGTTACAAAATGTTACAAATATGCTTGCCCTCCTATAAATAAAATATTACGGTTTAAGAAGAGGAACAACACAAGTAACAAATCAGTCACACATTTTTCATTGTGTCCAACTTTTTGAAACCTGGACACCGAAGTTACTGGTAATTAGCTGTTATCCTGTACCAAACATTCAGACAAACAAACCAGTCAGTCTTCATAAGTAGCAGATAGTCTCAATTTCTTTTTAGTTCATAACAACTGCAAAAGTCTGACACCATGAATATATGGTCCACGGCTATGTTTCCTTTCTTTAGAAATCTTATTTTGCTTAGAGTGAAATGGAGAACACAGTTCTATCTGCAGTGCTGGAGCCAAGCTTACAAAACTCAGATTAAGATCACCCTTGTAAAACATAAAAATAAACCTGGATATTGAAGAATTTAATACTTGTTGTTGCTTGTTTTTTTCCTTTTTCAAAATAACTTTTGGAGGACTTCATCTCCAAAGAATTAATCAAAGTGTGTTTCAAATTTCAAATGCATTTGAAATCTGCTTAACCTTATAAAAAGTCAGGTTTTTATTGGATGCATTTACATTAAGACATCAGTTGAGAGTTCATTATTTTCCTAAGATCTTTGAAATCATAATCTCACATACACACCATTCAGCTAGGATATTTCCTTCAAGAAAATTACTTTAGAATGCTATTTATCATTTTTTTTACACATAGGAGTATTGTCCCCTATCAGCATGGGTTTTTTTCATCAATAAGTGCTAGTGAAATCCATCATGATGCCTAACTTAGTTTTATGATGCAGAGTATTTGTTACATCCTCACCTACCAAAAATTTAAAAATATTTTTACTAGGAATTGTTTGGCAAACAAGTAGCTCTCTTCATGTTATATTTCTGCTCATGTATCTCTTCATGTATCTTCTTCCCAGTCTTTGCAGGGGAAAAAGAAAAAAAAAAAAAAAAAGATACAGCTGCTAGAAATAACCTTTTAATTTTTGGAGAGAGCAAAACATAATTTACATGAATATTAAAACTTTATTTATTCTTTGAGCTACCAAAGTAATCCCATTGCAAACGTCTATGTGTATTATTAATCTTAACTGTTTTTATTTTAAAAGTTCCAAAACTATTGTTGATTCGGAACTTATGAACATAAATAAGAAAATTTAAATACTTTAGACTGATTAAAGTAATTTAATATCAATAGCCCTTAATATCAGCTGCTTATGGAACTGCCTGTACCATGACATACATATAAAATCAATTTAAGCAGACCAGACAAAACAGACTTTTTCAAGAGGAATCATAGTTCAAGTCCCTTTTAGTCCCTGTTGTTTAACAATTCCTTCCTCCTTTTTTCTCATGCTGAAGTAGTTCAGTCCCATGACATCTCATGCTAAAAACAAAAACAAGGACCTGAGGGCTTGTTATTTGCAGCTCTGTACTTTGCCCTGAAGCTGCTGAGGCGGCATGTTCCAGAGATTCTTTAGCAGTATTTTCCCTTGTTGTTCTGCTGTTGTGATTGTGTTGTCATTCTCATGGCCTAGTAGCTGCAAAACCCTGATAGTGCTGTTTTGGTGGGTTCTCATGGGGGGCTACTACCAGTGGCAGGAGAATTACACATCTTCTCCACCTCTCTAACTCTTGCTTTGTAGTTTTTAGTTTATATTAGAGAAAACCACAGATAGGGCACAACAAAATAGCAATCATGTAAATACTTGACAAATACTGTTCTAACATTTATGTGAAGAGATGCTTAACAACCAATGTGCAACATTGAACCCTGTTTGCATACTCCAGTTGGCATCAATAACATCAGAAAGAACAACCAAGGATAGGGGAGAGAGTGGGGGCAGTCCTGATGAAAAGCACACAGTACTAGCAGAAAGCGTGATGACAAATCATCATGACTGTTTGCACTGGAGAGAACCCCATCACTGTACTTTCCAGAAGACGACAGGGCAGTAACCCCTTTCCTTTTTCTCATTCCCTCCTTTTTTGCATTTTTTTTTTTTTCCAAAAAGAATGTGCACTGTTGAAGTCTATGTATACTATATGCGAGAGACCTCAACAATAAATCTCTGTGCACTTAAACCTGACTCATCAGCCTTCATGAAACTAGCATTCAGAAACTCCCTCATAAGTGACTGACTGACCATATTTAGAGGTGGTATCAGCAAGCACTATTAATTTTCTTGACACCAAGCTGGGACACTGGAATAACCTGTTTTGAAGAAGCATTCGTACATATTACGTATCCTCATCACAACATAAAAGAAAAGGCCAAGCTAAGAGACATGACTGCAGGCCTACAATCAAAAAAGATCACGGGAAGGAAAACTTTCTAAATATGTTCAGTGTGTTGTCAGATATTAAAAAAATATACAGCAAATATGAAGCTAGTAGTTCTAAAGCTAGTGAGATCTTTGTTCACTGAGTACATATTATAATATGCTATTGCCTAATGTGGTAACAATCTTTATTGCTTTAAAACAAACCCACCTGGACACTTTCCTGTGCAACCTGGTGTAGGGACCTGCTTTGGCAGGGGGGTTGGAATGGATGATCTCCTGAGGTCCCTTCCAACCCCAAATATTCTGTGATTCTGTGATTAGAAAATGCTTTAAACTGCACAACTGCCACCAACTTCAAAAGAACATAGTAATGAAGGAAAAGAGTAGAAATACAAATTCAAAAAAACCCAGAAGGAGCAAAGACAAATTCAGTCACTGAATCTGAGCAAATAGAGGATAAAAAGGAAGAGGATACTCAGCAACAAAGATTAGAAAAGATTAAAAAAACCACCAAAATTATCACAAACATACTTTATACAGATTCTACATCTGAATTTCTTTAAGAACTAAGGAGTAAAGTAAGAATAAAGGCAGAGGAAAGAAGACAAGGAACTGTCCCACACAAAGAAAGAGAATATGTTACAAAAACTTTCAGAGCAAAGCAGGAGAAGGGGAAGGAATGGAAGCTTTCTTAGAGAGGTGAAAGACAGAAACAGCTAAAGATTAACACAGAAGTTATTTCCCAGAACTGAGATGGGTTTTTTGTTTGTTTGTTTGGTTGTTGTTTTTTTTTTTTGTAACTGTATTTCTGAATTTGTAATCAAGATCTTGCCCTTTAATTTTATTAACATTAAACTGCCAGTGTTTAACAGGAATTTCTCAGTCAGGCAGGCATAAGTGATCTTCAGCAAAATAAATTACTCAATTTATATTAGTCGAATAAAGAGAGATACTGGCATGAGTACAATTTGAGAGGAATATAAGAATACCCGAGGCTGGCAAATATTAGACACTCACCTACAGAAAGGCCAGAAAAGTCAACAAAACATTTTTCACCAATACTGAGGTAGAAATGTAAGAGACTTGAGCCTTTGCCTTTGCCTTTTATAAAGAAATGAAGGGAGAAAAAGGTTTATAGGCAACAGATAGAGACCATCTGCAACAGCCTGATGTCAGACACTGGTCTAATTGTCTGAATGGCAAGAAGCTTGAACTTCTCGACTTAGACCTCTGTGTCTTATTTCATATTTCTAACTGTGCACACTGGTACTAATAATACAATGACAATATTGAGGAGGGCTGTGCAGTCACAACGTGTAAGCATCATTCAAATCAAAATCCAGTTCTGGATATAAGCTAGAAGAGCAGACATAGACATGTGTCATATTCATGTAAAACAGATCCTGGTTAGAGTGGGAAAATTAAGGAAGTTATAATCCCTTTCTACTGTGTCCTAGTGAGGCCTGTTCACACAGTCAACAGCAATAATATTTTCAAAAATCATCATTATGCTAGTAGAAATTTCATTACTCTAGTAAAGATCACTGCAGGGATAGCTTTGGTATAGCAAGCTGGAGAGAGGTTACAGTGATAAAGTATCATAGATGGAATTAAAGAGGGCTGTCACAGAATAAAGTTAATATGAATACTATATGAAACTCTTTAAGGAGATAGAATAGGAGGGATGCACACAGTGCTACCATATCAAGGAATACATTATCTAATTATTCAGAAACTTCCCCTCCAAAGTACTTTGCCCTGCAGCAAAAGGAAGTATTAAAATATCCAGGTAGATCAAAAGGAAGTGAGGTCAGGAATAAAAATAAGATTGCCGTTGTCTGAAACTTCAAATATTTCCACTAAACAAAGTCAAAGAAGACCTTAGAACCCAAGGTACAGGAAAAGTTGCAAAGTATTGCAAGAGAGGTTGCAAGAGAAAAATATTAAAATATTTTGGCCCTTTCAGCTTAAAGGCAGATAATAATGTAAGGAAATATAAAATTAGGACTGTGAATGAAAGCAGCAACATGCAAAGCTAAAATTAAATGATCCAACCATCAGCATAGTAGACGGGAGTCTACATGATCCACAGCTTCACTCTGAATAAAGTTACATTTTCACAGAAGACCAGCTGTGTGTTAAAAAAAAAAAAACAAACAACTCAAGAACCTCAAAACCAAAAAAACCTCCAAACTACTCAAACAACCCTCCTGTACTTTTGCTTATTTCTTAGAGATTTTTTTTAATTTTCCTGTCACCACATTAGAGTAATTCCTATTGAAATGCCAGTACTGGTTACCTGTGTCCTGAAAATGTATCATAAGAAGCCTGAAAAAAATCATACTTCATACTTTTATCCTTTAGTTGAAACTTGGATTTTCTCTGATTCTTTCTGAGAATTCTCATCAATATCTTGCCTTCCTCCAAAACACTTACTAGACAAATGTGACCTATGGGTCCTTCCTTTGATAATTCAGCAGTAGTCTTGCTGCCTCCCCTTTCTGCACAAGCCAAATGGCATTTCAGCATAACACTTCTCTTCTTACATTTAGCTTTTTATGCCCAGTGACAGGACCCTGTGTAACCATCCCCACTTCCAGGATTTGACTGCTGGGACATCTGGTGATGTGGGGAGAGGCTCCCAGATGCCATGGAGTGGCTATGACTGGGGCTGACCCCTGGCCTAGGAGAGCCACTTTCAGCTGAGGCTTGCCTTGGCCCCACCAGAACTAGAGCTTCCGCCACCCTGTGGCTGAGTGCCTGGCCATGGGTGCTGCTGAGCCAGACCAAGATGCAGGTCAACATCTCATCCCCAGGGAGGTCTCAGATCTGCCGCATCTCCATGGACTGGGTGAGTGATCTGAGCTCTCAACTGACCCTGGTGGACATTCCCAGGCCTTTCCTGTTTCCTCTCTTGGGGGATTTTGGATGGGGTCTGGCTGGTGAGGTCACTGATCTCTGACACGTCATTTGTTTTAGTGAAATCTATTTAATTCTTTAGCCTTGATTATTCTCAAAGTGCTCCTGAAATCTCACTTCCACAGCACTTTTTTTCCCCTGATTGAGGAAAAAAAAATGACTTCCATTGAGTTCTATGGCTGCCAAATCTAAGTGTACATTCCTGTAGTGATATTCTATCCTTTCTTCTCCCTCTCTCTCCTAAAAA
>NW_010325142.1:80337-85250 GCF_000700745.2 Antrostomus carolinensis | reverse complement strand
GACCCTAATGGGGTTGGACAAGGCCAGGAGCACGGGGCTGCCCCGGCCGCGTGCCGCAGCCCGTGCTGGCTCAGGGAAATAACGTGATGTTCGACTCTGCCTCGCTGGTGTAAATAAATCAAGTTGCTGTGACACATTATGGAAAAGCAGCTCCAGTGGTGGCCGGTTCCCAGCTCTCCAGGACCTCTTCTCTGGCTCCTTTCTTTCATTTTCATTTTTTTTCTCTATCTGGGACCTATTTCTGTGGCTCCTGTTTCAATTTTTGCTGTGCAGTACATTGATTCAATACTTGGAGCAGCTTGAGAGCAAATGGCCCAAGGCAGAGTGTCTGTGACTGGTGACTTGGCTCTGGAGGAACTGGGATTCGTGTTTCTTTTCTTTTAGCAGGTGAGTATATCCAGCAGCAGCAATGGGGTCCTGTCACCCTTCCCCTTCTGTCTCTTGGGGAAACTGAGGCACAGGGGAGTGGTACCACAGCGAGTCCCAGGGCTCCCCAGCCCACAGGGATGCTCTTCCCATCCAGTTCCCAGTCTCCAGCTGCTCTTACTGGGCCAATTGGCTTTTGTTCTCTGTCAGGCTGGTGGCCAAGGTGCCCTGTCAGCTTTTTTCTTGGTATTTCTGTCCCTCTTAAATAATAGAATCATAGATCACTTTGATTGGAAAAGACCTTTAAGATCATCAAGTCCAACCATAAATCCAACACAGCCAGGTCCACCTCTAAACTGTGTCCTTAAGTGCCACATCTCTGTCTTTGAAACACCTCCAGGAAGATGCTGCAGCCAGAAAAAATTAGATGGGACCCAAGAAAAAAAAAAGCCAAGTTAAGAACCCCTCACCTGAGCTCACCTCAAATACAGGAGCTCAAAGGGAGGTTTTATATCAAGCAATGATGCTTTAGAGATAATTAGGGACTCTGGGGCTCCTTCTGGCCCTTTCTGGGGGGGTTTGGTCCCACACTGTGAGCTGTGGGAAGCATTTAAAGCCACCAAGAGCAGGAAAACGCAGCCAGTGGTGGCAGAGCCCGGCCCGGGGCTGGGGAGAGCTCGAGCAGTCGTGGCTCTGCCAGGGGTGTGCTTGGGAGGAGACGGGTCTGGCTTGGGTTAGAAAAAGCAAATTGGCACGAAGGCAGGATGGGGAGAGAAACCTGGGGGAGGGTGGGGAGAAGAAAAAAAAAAAGGCTTCAGGGTCAGGGAGACAGTTTTGTTTGAAAATTTATTGAAAAATGCAATACAAGAAGCAATACTGAACACTTACATCTGCCTAAATGCTACGGCAACTTTCCCTTTGATTTACTATGAAAGTCCAAAATAACAGCTCCCATCACTAGTCAATCTAGAAAGATTTGCCAATTTTAAAACTTCCTATTTTTATAAAGAAGAGTGTAAACAGCTAGCCTAGACAATTCACAATTGCCTTAAAAAAAATTTTACAAAGCTCCTTCATATTCTCAACTAAATTTTTTTATTATTTTTTTAATTTTATTTTTTACAAGTTTCATCTCTAAGGCTGGGACACTACCACCTCTTAAGGTAATTGTACAATTAGGGAAAAAAAAAAATAAAAAAAAAAATCAGCAAACCACAGTTTATTAAAAGCAGAAATCAGTCAGTCCTTTGCTAACACATCTGTGCTGGTCAGAGATTTGCTATTTGGCAACCAGAGCTGCCTTTCCAGTTTAATGGAGGAGAATATGAGCTCCTTGCCTTCCTTTCTATAAAAACATTCATTCATATATAAATAGCTTCCATATAATGTATATTATACAATCAAGACAGTCTCTGGGTGAATTTGTGGAGTGGGAAGAGTTGGGAACATTCATATAAATAGACCTTACTTAGTTGGTTTGGCCCTAGAAATAACACAGCAAGCTAAGAGACAAGGATTTTAAAAACCCATCGGAGGTGGAAGGGGTGCAGACAGCCCTGGCTGAGGATGGAAGAAGCTTCTTCTGCTCTTAACTTTTCTCTTCTTCCCAGGCTGCTGCTCCTGGCCAGATCCTGGGCTCGGGAGCTGCACGTAGGCGGCTGTGTCGGCAGGAGAGGGGCGGCAGGGTTGGAAATGCTGGTGATGGCAAAGGTTAAACGAGGTGATAATTTGTTTAAAATATTCAAGGAAAAGCAAGAACTTCCAAGGAGGAAGTTGGAGAATGAAAAATCTGGAAACAGCCCCCCAAAAAATCCGGTGTGGGGGGGGGGGATTAAACCAGGGTTATTCTAGTCTACAGGCCCTTAAACAGGGACATACACAGACACAGTCAGCACATCCTCTTCGAAAGGAAAAAAGCTCTTGTGCCAGTGGGTTTCTCACCCTAGAAATCCCTGCTTGGGGTGTTCTGTCCCACTCAGGGCACAGGACACCCCAAATGAACACCCAGGGCCAAGCTCCAGCCTTGCAGCACATTCCCCTTAAATCTTCCTGCCAGCCAAGTGCCTTCAAGTGCTATGGCCAAACTTAATTTATCAGGCTGGCTTTGGCCAGTAAAGCTCAGAAATCCTCTTACTGACTCCTCGGCGTGCTCGTTTTACTCCTCAGGTAGCTGCTACAGGGTGAGAAAGGAAGGAGTGAGTGGCAAAAAGCTGAATTCCTAGAAAAAGGGACATGGCCAGGGGGATGCTCAGCATGACGGGGGTTTAAGGCAAGCATTACCCAACTAAGTTGAGAACAGCAGGGACACAGACCTGTTAAAGGATCTGCGTTGGATAAGGAAGGAAAGGGCTGTTCAGACATAAATAGGAAGACTTAATCTCTAAACTACAGCTGTGGAGCCCAGGACTCCTTGCATCCCCAGAGCAGGATGCCTGGTACCCAGTGGAAGTCAGAGCATCATCACAGCAGGGACCAGGCACCCAGAGCACCCCGAGAAGCAGGTACCAGCATGGGAAGGCTGGAGGCTGAGAAGGATCCGTGGCAAACAAGGCTCAAAGAAAGCAAAAAATCCAACAGCTCCAGCATTTTCAGCATAGTCTCCAATCAATACTGACAGCTTAATTAAAATTGCACCTGAATCTGAGAAGCTACACTAGCCCCAGTGTAGTTCAAAAGCTGTTTGCAGCTAAACAGCAAGTCATCACAGCCTGAGCTAAATCCAGTGACTTCTGAAACACATTATTCAAATTTAAAATAGCAGAGAGCTTTTTTTTTTATTTTTATTATTGCCATTTTCTTCCCATCCTCCACTGAGGAGCAGCAGCAGAGCACTCTGTGCCCTCAGCTACCAATGTGCCACACTATATATATATTTTTTTTTATTTTTTTTTTTTTTTTAAAAAGTAATCACAACCTCAAAGTGTATTTAAGTGTTCACAAGTGTCAGGGCAGACTCTTTACAAAGGTTGTTTTGTTGTTCTTGGGGGTTTTTTTTAATTTAAATGCTGGAAGAAGTAACCAGAGCATGATTCAAACATTTCCATGAAGCTCAGAAAGCAGCAGCAGGAGCTCAGCCCTTGGTGCCGTAGAGGGAAGCACATCCAGTCCCTGAAAAGGTATTTTCTGGTCATCCCCACCAGGCTGGAGCTGGCCCCAGTGGGCTGTAAGCTCAGCCTAAAGCTGTAGACACTAAACCTGGTATTTCATTCCAGCAAGGTGGTCACAAAGCCAAAGTACAGACCTCTAAGCCAGAGTGGAAGAGGAGGTGGCAGCACTTTCCACGTCATGTGGCTTGGCTCTATCACGACACCTAAGATTTCTCATTCAGCCCCTCCAAACACAGCTTACAAGCCTAGGAAGGATTGTCTAAAGGATTTTAAATTAAATGATAGTAGGATTATATGCCCTAGTATATGAGTAATGTGTTTAGCTTTAAATAGCACTGTAAGGGGAGAAAAAAAAAAACAACCCTCAACTCATGACTTAAAAAAAAAAAATCAACAAAAAAACCCCCCTAATTTAAAAAATCATGAACATGAACAAATGAAAAACTATGACACTGAAAAAAAAAAATAATCAGTTACTGTGAATGCCGCATAAGCCTACCTTAATAGCATTCAGAGTCCAAACACCTTAAACACACACTTCTACGGGCTTTTTAATTTAATGGCATCTAGAAAACACAAACAGGTCGGTAGCACTCGGCAGAGACACACAGGAGGAAGGTGAGGTGCTATCACAGTCCTCTTAAAGCTCTAAAATTCACAGTATAAGATAACTTGAAGCAACTTCCAGTATTCCTTAAATCTACTCAACTATTAAAGATGTGTGCATAGGCTAACACCACAAAACCCTACTGTGTTCACACATCAGGGGCCTGAAACCCAACGGGGAAGGAAACTCAGAGCGAAGGCAGGAGCTCTGCTCTGCACGCCCCGGTGTCACTGCTGGAGTCTCAAGCTCCCTAGAACTAAATAAAATAATAAAATAAAATAAAATAATTTAAAAAATCAAGAGGCAATCAGAAATGCTGCACAAAACTGAAGTCTGACTTTTTTAAACTGACTCTCCCGGCAGAAGGACCCCCCCCCATGGCTTTCTGAAAGCGCGTAGGGATCCTGCACTTGGAATATGCACGGATGTGGCTTATCTCCGTTATCCCTGACGAGGCGGAGGGAATACGATTTAAAAAAGTGACCCTTGGAGCCCTGTGAGGTGTGTCGGGGTCTGTATCTGAAGAGGCTTATGTGTGAGAGGGAATGCAAAATTGAAAACCTGTAAAAAATATTCAGTACAGTTAGAAATATGGCATACTTTTGTCATAATATATATATATATATTAAAAAAAAAAAAACAAAACCCTATATCCAACAGGATCCAGTGGAGCCTGGAAAAAATCCCAAGTAAAATGTCAAAGCTCAACTCCTCTAATAAATGATACGAATGTCTCTGAGTGTCAAGTCTTGAAAATCCGAGGTCTTTGTGCTCCAGGTAGTTTCTTGGTAGTTTTGCTGGGTTTCTTTTTTTTCCTGGTGTTGTGTCTGGCA
>NW_010325142.1:21930-80310 GCF_000700745.2 Antrostomus carolinensis | reverse complement strand
ATGCTTCCTAGAAGGAGAGAAACACGGTAAGTTATGGCTACTAACAGCCAGCTTTCTGGGAAAGAGAGGAACCTGCTTCCCTGAAGCAGCTGGAGAACTGAAATCAAAAGTTCCCATCAATAGCAGGTGAGAATTCAGGCTCAGAGCCACCTCCTGGCACAAGCACCACCCTGCTCCCAGCACCAAAGGAACACATTTTACATATTTTAAGAGCTGCAAGTCCCTTAGGAGATCTCTGCCATTTTTATTGAGGTTTGGATAGTTAAAAAGCTCAACCACATTGTCTGTTAAACCAGATTTGTCCTTGTTTCACCTCCCAAATCTCTGGAAGGAGCAGCTTTGCTGGCAGGACACGTGCAGGGCAGCGCTGGGCACCGACACAGGCGACACCAACATCACCGGCGTGGGGTAGAACGGGCTTCACAGCACCGATGCACAGGCAGAGCTCCTGGATTCCTCGAGCAGTTCTTTCCCAAAAATCATCAAAACTCCAGAAAAAAAAGATCTTTCCAGGCAAGTCAGGAGCTTGGGGTTCAGCTCAGGGGTTACCTGGCACTGACAGAGGCAGGGATCTATAGGTGAAACCTATAGCTCAGCACGCTGCTGGGGCATGGGAGGCAAAACAGCCTCATCACACAGGCATGTAGCTTCTCTTAGAGAATTCTGGCTCAATCCCCCAGCAGGATCAGTCTGCATCTGTGACTGCTTCATCAGCCTGAAGTGCCTTAACAGGAACAGCCTGAGCAGGACTCATCAGCTAACGATAATAATTTCACTTAAACTTTGACCATATTTAGCCAAATCTCACTTGCACGGAGATTGAGCCCCCTGCCCTGGGGGAACAGCAGCACCCGTCACTCACTTGGAGGTGGTCTCCCTACTTACACAGCCTCGCTACTCCTCTGCGATCTCGGTCTCCTGGTGCACAACCACTTTGGTCACCGACATGTCTGGGTGCTGCTCCTTTGCTGCCTTTATCGCCTGCGCTAGAACCTGGAAGAGACCACAGTTCAGAGTATGTCACCCAGGGTCCTCAGGGGGACAAGGGACTATTTCTAACTCTGGGGAGAGAAAAAGAAAAGTGAACTCACTTCAGCTGCACAGTTTGCTGACTATTGGTAGTATTAAATTATTTTTAAATATTATTTATGAAGCTGTTTTCTAAGAATACATCCCCTCTCTCCACTGCCCCACCGTAGAAGATAGATGAGAGCAATTGAACAAATCCTGTTTATTCTTCATAGAATCATAGAATGGTTTGGATTGGAAGGGACCTTAAAGCTCATCCAGTTCCAATCCCCCTGCCAGCAGCAGGGACACCTTCCACTAGACCAGGTTGCTCAAAGCCTCATCCAGCCTGGCCTTGAACACTTCCAGGGAGGAGCAGCCACAGCTTCCTTGGGCAACCTGTTCCAGTGTCTGACCACCCTCACAGTGAAAAACTTCCTAATATCTAATCTAAACCTCCCCTCTTTCAGTTTAAACCCATTTCCCCTTGTTTTGTCATTAACTGCCCTTATGAAAAGTCCTTCCCCATTCTTCTAGCAAGTGTGATGAGCACCCTTCAGACACCTTCTCAAGACATTTTCTGTTGGAATTAATAAACTAGGTCTTGTTGTACAAATATTCTCCAGCCCCATGACGCTTGCAACTAAATTAAATTCAAAGTGTAATTCTCTGATGACAAAACCATCACTTCCAACACACGCTAGAGGCCAATGAGGCTGACTCATCAGAAGAGTTTCATATAAAGCCAGTGAGATTTAATGCAGGTGCTGAGCACTATGAAATGATTTCTGGCACTATATGGCACCAACAGTACTTCAAAGTTACTAGTAAATTAACATAGATCATCCAGATGTCAAGGAAAACTTTTACTTCACATTTCTGTGGATTTTTTTTTTTTTTTTTTTTAAATTGAATTTGTCCAAAACAATTCTGGAATCAAAACTTTGCTGCCAACACCAGTTTCAGAGCAGAATTCACCTTTGCTGGCCCAGCTATACAGTTTCATACTGTGAAAAAGGAATTTATTCCCGAAATCAGTTTTGAAGTTTTATTTCTACCCCAGGAAAATTTCCCTACGTTGTTTTCTGGTGAAGCTGTGTTCAAAAGGCAGCCTGTCTACTTCATGCCAGCTCTGAGCAGCTTTTTTGAACTGCATTCAAGCTCCTACCTGGTCATGGTCTACATCTGCATCTCCTGTGATGACAATCCTCTTTTCAATCCGTGTCTCTGAAATGCCACCTTTTACAGTCTAGGACAAAAGAAAAAAAACCACTATGAGTCTAAAACTGAAAAGGAATTTGAGTGCACTGGGGCTGCTTGTCTAAAGCTGGTATCAAAAAGAGTGTTACCAAATACTGCCGTCATACCACAGTATCAGAATGACAGGGGAAAACTGTCACTGCTCAAAGAAAAACTGTCAAATATTCATTTTTTTATAACTGAGCCAGGGAAGAGCTTTGACTCCCCGTAGGGTTCTCTCCCGTTGTCCCACAGGACAGTCAACGCCCGTGTCCACAGGCTGCACTGCCCTTAATACATCATCGAGAGTCTCAGTTAAACGCAGGCAAACCTGGGATCCTCGTGCTTTGTTTTGGGCATTAATCACTTTTTTTTAAAAGGAACTGGAGTTTACGCTTTTTTCCCCATTATTCAACTCTCCCCATCTCTCTATGGTGTTGTTGATTTAATTGTTGTTGTTTTATCGTGTTCCCACGCCGTTACCTTTGTGATCTGTGTGGTGGTGGTGCTGCTGGTGGTTTCTGAAGTGATGGTCTGAGCAGTCAGCAGGATGCCAGGGTCTAAATCTCCATTGCCACCATCTGTCTGTGGGACAGAAGAACAGGTCATCAGTCCCTGCGGGCAGCGTGGGCAGAAGCAGGGTCTCCACATCAACAGAGCGGGATGCAATCCAAGGACAGGAACTCCTCTCCATCATGGACCACGGGACAAAGCGAGATGATCTGCAGCTGGCTGAGCTGTGCCCACGAGGACCTTGCAGGTCTCTGAAGGTTCAGCACAAAGCCCATGGACTTGGTTGGAAATACAGGGATCCACAGAATCACCCAACCAGGACACTCCTTGGGATATACCCAAATCTGGGTACACTGCAATGCCAGTCATGCTCCTCCACACCAAGCTGCATGCTTGGACCATGAAGAGAGACCAAAGCAGACACCTATCCCGAATTACACCTGCCTGGATCCACGGAGGTTCACAAAGCCAGAGAGCACAATCTGATTCAGAAGATACTTCCTATCCTTCCTCCCTCCTGACAACACCTTGCACGTCACTTGCTTTAAACTCTGCAGAAGCAATCGAAGTCGATACCTGCTGAAATCAGAACAACTGATTTTATAGCTGCTTACTTGGTTCCCATCCTGCATGACCTGAGCTTTCAAGATCCGACAAAAAAACCTCAACTAAGTCATCCTCCCAACTCAACCTGGCCATCTATGTGCCTCCTGTACCGTGCACCACTAAGGATTCTGGGCAGCATCCCTAGAATGGTGGTTGGGACAATGTCTGGAGTTACCACAAGGTGGGACCATTTTCCACAGACTGGGAAAAATCTCACGGCAAGTCACAAGCTGGTGCACGCACAGCAACTTCTCCCAGCCCCAGAGACTCACTTTTCCTTTTAACTTCCCAGTTAGAAATGGTAACAGCAGTAACCAGAGCAGAACTGGTCTACTGGGGACAGACTTTTTAGCAGGGCCTGTAGTGACAGGACAAGGGGTGATGGTTTTAAACTAAAAGAGGAGAGGTTTCGAGTGGATACAGGAAGAAATTGTTTACACTGAGGGTGGTGAGGCACTGGCCCAGGTGGCCCAGAGAGTTGGTAGAAGCCCCATCCCTGGAAACATTCCAGGTCAGGTTGGATGGGGCTCTGAGCAACCTGATCTGGTTGAAGATGTCCCTACTCACTGCCGGGGGTTGGACTAGATGGCCTTGAAAGGTCCCTTCCCACCCAAACCATTCTACAATTCACCTACTCACTCAATGATAAAGAGGGCGATGCTCACCACTGCCCAGTGCAGGTACAACTGAAAGCCCCAACTACTCCCCTACTCAGGTAGGATGCTGAGCAGCCACGAGATTCCTCAGGAATCCCAAATTATACAAGTGTGGTCCATGGGCTACTCATACACGAACCTACATCCCACAGTCACTGCACTCCAGCCCCAGAGGACAGGCTGCTTCTAACAACCACAGTTATGACAAACCCAAAGCTAACAAAGACTCCAAATTCTCAAATACAGAAATAAAACCCTATTTTAGACTGAGGATTAACTTAAGCTCAGCAATGAAACCACACCTGAGTATGCTGGTATCGCTCCACTAACATTTCTATTTTCCAACCACCAGATAACCATTCTAGTTGCATTTTATACAATATTTTTGGGTTTCAACATCTGTTTCAGGGTTGAAACCTAAAGGACAACCCACAAATGTTTTCAAAATCATTTATAAATCAAGTTCTGAAGAGGCATGAACAGCAAGGAGAGCCATGGAAATCAAGACAAGGCATCTCCTGCAGAAAAAAGGCTAACTCGGGTTAACTCCGTACAGCTTCATCTACATCCCAAAGCCAGCAGTGGCTGAAGGTAAATTCTATTTGAATGCTGGAAAAAATAATTAGTCATCAAGGATAGTAAAACCACTGCTCCTCTAAAAATACCAGCTGCACCTGGAGATATAATCCATAACAGGTTAACTTCTGCGCTGTGACCCAGATGCTTGGAGAAAGGCAGGTGCTGCTGTCTCATCCAGAAGACTGGGAAATAAAACACTTACTTGAGTTTAATGAAGCCCCTGGGAAACTAATCAGAACACATCTTACCTGTGCAGCTTCGTAGGTGATGGTCTTCGTCTCCGTGTGGACAATGGGGACCTCTTTTGTGGGAATTTCACTTTTGATGGCGCTGGACACGTCGGAGATGGTGACTGTCTGTGTCTTCACCAGCGGGGGCTGTGAGACAGGGTTAAAAAACATCTCGGTAAAGACCCAGTTAGCATTTCCACATCCTGGCACATGTTCTGACACTGATCTGATAAAAGCACTGTGGGAACCAAGGTCAAGCCGGAAATCTTTTGTTTTTAAACCTCTGGTAGGAGGGCAGAGATCATGGGTGAGGATTAGACAGACAAAAATCCTCCAGGCCGTCCCCAACACCGTGCCCTCAGGTCAGCCCAAAAGAGGCATGAAGGGTTTAACCGGTGTGTCACAATATCACAGAGACACTGTCTCCCCTAATAATTAACTTTCTAATTACTAGAAGCTCACTGCCAGCTGCCAGTAAAGGATGACCCTCATCTCCTGATGACAATGTCAAGATTAACACAAACCCTGGGCAAATAAAGACTTGATCATGGCTAAGAAGCTTTATCCTGACTGCAAGTCAAACACTCTATGATTAAAAATCCTCATCAGATACTAAGTCTTTAACTTTTATTAAATCAATGTCAGATAAAACAGACACATAAAATCTCAAAAGAAATGGGAGGGGGAAGAGAAATCAGTTGTTCCACCACCTGATAATTATCCAGAAGATGACAGAGTTAGTGCAGACCCACAGTGTTTTCCCAGAGGGCTCAATTTCTGCTCACCATTCCCAAACCTGACAGATGCCACCGTGATTGTTAGCAGGGGGAGTGGACATCTATGTCACCATAAGCAATTAATATCAACACTGAAGCAGGCAAAAACATCTCCCACAGTGGGGAGCAGAAAGGGGACATCAAAGCCCAACGTTCACGATGTAAAAGCACATTTGACAGCGCTTCAAATTTGCTCTGCGAAGGTTCAGCCTCCGGTAGAGCTGGAGATGACAAAAACCTTAAGGAACTAAAATGAAACGTCTTTGGAGCCTAAATATTGTCCTTTTGGGGGATGCAACAGGCTGCTTTGATCAAAAAACAAAACAAAACAAAAAGGCAAAGGGTGTTGTGCTGCAGTAAGTGCCGTTAACACCAAGATAAATTGAGGGGCTCGTATTTAATGCAAAGAGAAATTGAGAGGGGCTTGTGTGCACTGACTGCGGGAGATGAACTGCCTCATTAGCTCCAAGCACAAGTCCAAGCCAAGCAAACACAACTCCTCTCGGGGTCCGTGGCATCTGCTTGCTGCAGTGTTTGGGTTCCCACTCCAAAGCCAGACGGGGGTTCGGGGTGGGGAGCAGCCGCTGGGACTCACTACCTGGAAGCAGCGAATGACTGCCGGCAGCTCGTTAGTAACATCTGAGTCGTGACACTCGCCATTTAGCTTTCTAAAGGCAAATGTCTCTTCTCCATCCTCTGTCACCTCCTCCTCTCCTCCCCAAGGCTGCCGGGGAGGTGCGGCAGGGCCAGTGGGGGGCTCCAGCTCAGAGAGCTCTGAGTCCTTCCCCGCATCCACACAAACCCCTTTTCCACATCTCAGGTCCTCCTCGCTCGCGGGGAGGCTGGGAGCTGCCTCGTCCTCCTCCTCCTCCTCCTCCTCGCTGCTTAGGGAGGAAGCAGCACAGTGACAGCTGGGAGAAGGCTCTGAGGTGGGTGGCACTGGGGTCTCACTAAAAGCTACCGACTGCTTTGATCCCTCCCGCGCAAAGCCAGTGTTAACACTGCTCCTCTCTGGCACTGCAGCCTCTCTGGAGAGAAAGTCACTCATTTTCTACAAAGAAATGAATACATAAAAAAAAAAAAAGAAAAAAAAAAAGGCCAGAGAGAGAGAAAAAGAGAACGTTAGGGAGAACAGGAGGGCAGGAAGCAATAAAGGTCAAACATGGGTTTCGTGTAATACATCACATCTCCAGTAACGCATGCAACAGCAGTGGGGTGGGACACTGGAAAGCTTGAAAACCTTTGTGCTGTGTGATGTACCCAGTGCATCTACTGGGACATTAATAACTCATTCTCCTAAAGTTAAGGAATTCATATTAAAAAAACCAACTCTCTGCAACTAAAGGAAGATCCAACACTAAGGACTTTTTGCTCAGTTTGGAAACAGGGATAATTTCAGTGTGGGAAGTGGGGATTTCTGCACATCCAAAATTCACAGGTGCAGCAAAACCCATCAGCTACACCACAGCCAGACCCCAATTCTGCTTGTAATTCCTTGAAATATTTTACGCTGTGGTTTAACTTGCATGTGGAAGTGAAGAGAATAAACCCAGAATTAATCAAGGCCAGGCTGGATGAGGCTTTGAGCAACCTGGTCTAGTGGAAGGTGTCCCTGCTGCTGGCAGGGGGGTTGGGACTGGATGAGCTTTAAGGTCCCTTCCAACCCAAACCATTCCATGATTAACGTGCACGATAATCTGCAGAGCCTGTGCTCTGCTCTTTTCCTCATCCCTGAAACACACACACACTTCCAAGCACCTCATTTGCTGTTGCAGTCTCCGGGATAACCAACACAGGCTTGTCATTATGGCATTGATAAAATGATTGTAGGAATATCTACAAGTCAGTTCTGAAATCAGCTCCTTCAATTACCGAGAGGCTCCCGAATTGACGAAGCAGTCTGGCCACCTAAAAGAATTTGTCTTACTTCTTCTAGACAACCCAGTTCAATCAACTCGCACAACTTAGCACAAAACTTTTCAGCTGAGGAATAAAGAAATGCAGCTTTAAACTCATGTTCTGCTGGATGTTCACGTGTGCTGACCCCGTCACCACCGAGCATGCGGTTCAGTTCACTGCTCAACAAGGTGACCACTGTGGATGCCCCCACTGGACCACTGTGGATGACCCCTCCCTGGAAGTGTTGAAGGCCAGGCTGGATGAGGCTTTGAGCAACCTGATCTAGTGGAAGGTGTCCCTGCTGATGGCAGGGGGGTTGAAACTAGATGATCTTTAAGGTCCCTTCCAATCCAAACCATTCTATGATTTCTTCAGGAATACCAAAAATCCTTTATCCCAAAAGCAGTTGGCACAGGGAATCCTTTGCGGCAGTGAAACCTCCTGAAGGGACAACACAATTGGTGTTTGTGATGGTGCATGGGAGAGAAGACATGTCATGAAGCAACTCAGCCCTCTGAGAAGCATGTCTAGAGCACCTGAGAGATCTGGGCAGAGCGTGTCAAGTCAGAGGGTTTAACTAAGGCTGGTTCTATTCTGCTCTCCATTCAGCTCGTTAGCAAGGTCTCAACTAGGTCTTCTCACATCTCTGGGAGCCCTCTAGCCAGGATGGAAGCAACAGTGACAGAAGAGAAGAGTTAAAACATGAACAAGACAAAAAGCTTTAGCAAAAAAAACCCAAACAGCTGTTTGTCCCAGCGCCGGAGCGACGGGTGTTTCGTACGCAGGGAGAAGCGGCATTTCAGTCACCAGAGGTGAATGACGGCTACAGCCCTGCCCTGTGCTAGACATGGTGCTTCTCATGATGGACATGGAAAGTTCCCTTCAAGGAAGAGCAGAATAAGGAATTACAGGCACCTACAATTTTACACATATTTGAAGTTGTCACATCATCCAACATCAGGGAATAAGGAGGGAAAACCCAGAGGGATGCTGCTTAATCAATACCATGACTATTCCTCCTCAATAATCAACCTCACAATTGATTTCTGGTAATTTTGTATAAAAACAGCCACATAGGTGTACATACAAAAACAGTAATTACATTTTCATAACAGCACAGGCAAATCCATATTGTCAACTGTTATTCTCATTTTGATGGCGGTATTAAGATGAACAGAAACTGTTGCCTCATTTTCTATTAAGAAGATACTCTGGGCAACCAAAAAATGGTAATTTGTGCTTAAAATGGGAGGTCTGAAGCCTGCGGGTTATCAGGTACAATGTATTTTCTGTAGACCAGAGGCTTTCACCCTGACTGACCTCATCTAATGGCACAGTTCAATAATAGGTGAAGAATAGGAGCTGCTTTATGAAGGAACAAATAGATGCTTATTTTAGTATCATTTCAAGAAATGACTTTTCCACCATTCCTCCCGGGTGTTTTTCAGTTCCCTGCTTCTTTATGTTGCAGAGAGATGACCTGTATGAGTCTATCCATTAGGACTTCTAGCCTCTTGGGTTTAAAATCTTGGGATATTACTTAGGAAAATGCATTTAATAGGAGTGAAGGGAGAGCAATCAGCACTGTGACCATCAGGTCAGACCACACACACAGGGATGTGTTATTTGTGATCAAAAACTATTTCCACATGTGCTCCTCCAAAGGTATATCCAGATCCCACTCTTGTTTTGCCTAATGCAAGATACCACACTGCAATATTTCACTAAACACAACAGAAGCAGAGGTCATCAGCTTTCAACACCCATGTCTTAATCCTGCTTTAAAACCTGGATTTATACACTGCCAATATACTGATCTCGCCTTAATTATATATGCTATATTTTGCAAATTAATCACGGGATCTCAAGAATGCAGGATATCTTCTGCAGTTTAATGGAAAATGCCTTAGGAGCAAGATTTCCTTAAATACCAGTTGGGACACTGTTTTGACCAAGAGGCAGAATGAAACCTACAGATAAAACAAAGTAGATTCAGCAGCTACACAAACACAGAGATCTATTTAAGAGACAAATATTCGTATCCAGTCAAAAAAACTTCCCAGTTCCCTTTCCTACACAGAAAAATAATTTATATTTTGGAAGTATCTTGTATGATAAATGCATAAAGGAAGGGAAAAGCTTAAATAAAGCCTATGGTGCACAGATATCAGTCGTCAGGGGAGCCAAGGGCAACAATAAACATGCAGAATGAATCCTGATAAGATCAACTGATCAGAAGCATTTTTTTTTTCTTGCCTTCCTATTCCACTGGTAAGAAAACAGACTAATTGAAAAGTATTTGTTTCTATATAAAATTATCTGTTGACACACTTTAAAAAAAAAAAATACAACTATGTTTGTTCCTATATTTATAAATGCAGTTTTCCTCTGCATAATAATAGAAATATTATTATTATAGAAATTATTAATAGAAATATTATTATTCCCCTGCATAATAATAGAAAATATTATCATTTTGTTACAACAACCACCCCCACCCAGGAATTTGAACATTTGTTCCAAATTCTGATCTTATCAAGATTTATTTTAATTTTCAAATGTAAAAGCATATTTTTAGGGCTCAGATTTGCAGAGTTCCAAGCTCTCCTTGAGACCCATGAAACCTGGGAGTGCCTGGGCTGCAAATTACTCATTTTCAGAGACACAAAAGCAAACCAGGGATGCCAAAATCCACCCCGAAGCAGGCTAATCGCACAAGCCATGTGCAGCGTAAAGAAAACACAAGACAGGATGCAGTGCCCCAGAAAAAACGAATGGAACCAGACGTGAATGCAACAAAAACTTTACCCTGCTAAATACAAATCTCTGTGTACCTGATGCTGACAAATATTGAGGATACAGCTGAATTTAAGCGTTACAGTTAAAAAGTGACACGTAAGAATTCAGACTGGGGATAAATTAATAACAGGCTTAATTGAGTGACTAATACCAGTGACCAAAAGGATTTATTTTTTCTTTAAAAAGTGTTTTTCTATAAATTTGTCTGTATTTTTTCCAGAATCTACTATTTTGGATCATGATATATTTGTATGAACCAGCTGCCCTGTGTTGCCAGAGTCAAAGCTTGTTTTCTGCAGCCCGTGCAGGCATGATGCTGCCTCTCTCCCCAGAAATACCGACTGATCCTCATCCCAAACCAGACTCCTATCCTGCAGGACATTTAAGGAGTGCTAAAATGATGTCAACTTGCAAATTAGCAAAGGCATTTGATAAAAACTGATAAAAACAGGACATTACAGTGCATGCTAATTCCCTACAACCACCATATTATATTGTCCTGGTGTGAGCTGGGCCAGAGCTGGTTCTGTTCAGCAGCTGGAACAGCGCTGGGGTTTGGGTTCAGCTGGGATTTGTTAGGAGAAGAACGCTGATCACACACCAATGTTTTCAGTTGTCACTGGAAGTCAAAGGACTTTGTGTTTTGCTGGTCTGCAGGTGCAAGATCTGGGGGGTGAGGAATATTGCAATGGATCAGCTCCATGGGCATTTGGCTCTGCCAAGGGGCTGTTCCATCTCCTGTCCCCCATGGGCAGGAGATCCATGAGGGGCTCTTCCTCTCTTGCTCTCTCTGGCTTTCGCTCGGGCTCTGGCTCTCCCGGGATTGCGGTTTCGGGTCGGGATTGTCGCTCCTCTGGGATCATGATCTGGGAACGGGCCGGGCTTGGTCGGCGGGTGGTGAGCAAAGGCACTGGGTGTCACTCATTGGCATATTTTATTACTATTATTATTATTATAACTATTATTAATATAAGTTTTATTTTATTTCAATTATTAAATTGTTCTTCTCTCACCCTACGAGTCTCCTTACTCTTGCCCCCCAATTCTCTCTCCTATACCCTGGGGGGGTGAGTGAGCAAGCAGCCGTATTTGGCTGCAGCCCAGTGCCAGCCCAGTGAAACCACCACAAAACGCTATAAATTCTGGCTGTTTAGTAGTTCCCAGTCCCCTTCACGTTCCATACGGCATCGTTCACGCCAACGCGTGTTATTAGGTTATCCCCAAACAAGCATCCACATAAGCTAACAGGCTCCGTGTGACCATCCGCAGATGCACAAGTAGATGATGTTGCTTTTGCAGCGAAACCACACTCACCAGTGAGAACTCCCAGATCAAATGGTGCTCAATCTCACAGCTGTCAAAGCACTTGAGTAAAAAAGTATTATAAAGCAGAAAACAAGAGATCCTTATTTCACAATACCTGCCATGCCTTATAGAACTGCTTTGCTTTAAAGCAAAGGGTTTAAAAGCCTGTTCAACAATCCCTGGCATTTGGGAATGATGGCCATTACCTCTGGATTTGCATTTTTGCACTGATTTATTAATTGCCATTGATCTGATCACAACATCCTGACCAGCCCAGTCAGACGACAGAAGGATAAAAGAGAATTTGATCAAAGTTAATAGTCAGGCTAGAAAATACCCAGCACACTACAGGCTTAAAAAGATTAATTTGTTGTCACTAACAAGAATCCCAAGATATTACATGATACAGAGCTGCCACCTCCAATCCACTGCAGCAACTACTTGGCAAAGTGAAACAACCTCAAGATCAATACAAGGTTGCTGAGCAATACGATTCCAGAAGCATTTCCTCTCCCCATCCACCTTGATCCCCTTCCCATCCTTTCTGTGGGGCAGGTATCCTCAGATGAGGGGTACAAAGTTGTGCACTTCTTATTCCAAATTCCCTCTGCAGAGAAAAAGTTGCTGGTGTCATTAAAAACATCACCTTCGATTTAGTGTAGCAGCAGCAAGTGAAAAACGTGGGGATACCATCACGGTTTCTGACTGACAGCACTTTAGTGCTGCTGCATTTCGCTTGCTTCGCTTCATAAATCAAGTTCCAGCTCTGCTCTGGTGCCAGGCTCAGCCAGGAGAGCAGCAGCACAAGCCTTGTGCTGCTCCACCACAGCCAGATTTTCTGTCCTGTGATCGTTCCTGACTGCACAGAATGAGCCAGTTTATCCAGAGAGAAATAATCTCATAGATGAAAAACTGGGAGTTAAAATAGTTAAAAAGAAGACTGACTCTCGATACAGTCTCTAGACACAACCTCAGGAAATTTCAACCAGCTAAAACCCAACCAGAGGCTTGCCCTGTGTCACCAAGTAGAGGATGGTGGTTAATTAGGAACATTGTTTTCGCTTACAAAAAACAGAAAGGAGCATTTCTGTCCTCAAATTAATACAACGTGCGGGGCAGAGGCTCTTGCAGTTGCAGGCAATGTTCTGCAAGTTGGTTTTCCCATCATCTCAGAAGCGAAGAGGGAGAACGGATTTAGCATTACATTAAGTATTTGGTAGAGGGCTGAACCTTTTGACCCCTCTGCAAAAAAAGCCTTTCTTAAACCAAGCTGGATTTAATCCTCAATCAAATTATTCTGGCCAGTTTGAGAGCACACATTGCCTACAGCCCCAGCCTTGTGTGTCCGCTCTGCTCATGAGCACAAAACCCACACCAGAGAGCATCCAGCAGCCCCAAACCCAGTCCAACCAGTAATGACCTGGGGTCTGATGGCTCCTGGTTTGAGCAAGCAACGCTAAGGGTTAGTCCAAGGAAGTTGTTAACACAAGTCGTTATTACCTTTGTTGTTAATAAGCAGTGGAAAGAAGAATCTGATTTGCAATAACATTTATTAATGATAAATGTACATATTTACAAAGAAAAATCTGAGAAAAAATACAAAACCGAAAAAGTGTTCCAAAAGAGAGCATTTTAGGTAAAAAAGAAAGTGTTTTTAGTCCCCACAAACTGATCCAACATGACTGTGTACCAGCTAGAAGATCCCAAAATGGCACAAACCAAGGCTAGCCCTTCCCTCCAGCTCCACAAACCAAGAGAGATGCAAACAGGGACACAAGAGAAACCACCACTGTCGGGTACAGACCGAAGAGTTTGTAATGAATCCATAACCCTTCTTTGGGCTAAATTTTTCCAGAAAGCATCCTACCTGATTCTGTAGGTCAGAAGAGGCACCATCAACTCATAACCAGAAAAAAGAAAACCCAATAAACCAGTGGAATAAATCGAAGAGTGACAAATTACTGACCTTTTTGGGATGTAAAAGTCACTTTGCTTACAACCTTCCCGAGGAGCCCCATGGTACAGACACAGCAAGGAAAGCCCATCCTCATTCCTACAAACACCAACTACTCCTGTGGTGCCACACCGAGGAAATACACCTCTCCTCATTATTTCAGAATAGGAGGCAAATATTGGCTATCTACTTTTTAGGGTCATCACTATAGTTATTTCACAAACTGCAAAGGAAGAGAGCTGGTCTAAGCTTAACTCCGTACCTAACCTGACCTGCCCATGGAGAGTCCTCAGTTCATCTTCTATTGACCCACAGGGCAAAGCAGCACAAAGCAGGAGGTGCAGAAAATATCCTCATTTATCTGTTCCCTTTTAATGATGGAAAAGAAAAAAGGGATGTTGTTTTACAGTAACACACACCTTGAATATCACTGATGACCATCACGCACAGAGCCTGGCACCTAACGCAGCCTCAGAGCTGGATCTGGGTTCCAAGCAATCGACTTCGGCACATTCACTGCTTCAAAATACGAATGCCTGCCTGTTCTTAAAGCATGAAAGCACAAGAAACTGTTCCATGTTTTATTTGGCATTCAGAAGAGCTGATATCAGGATAAGAAGATCGACAAAGTGAGTGTGGAGCCAACCAGCAGCTTCCTGATGGAAAACCTGAAGCGACTAAGCCTTAACAGCCACTAAGTGGATCCCACAAGTGAGCACCAAAGAGACGAGCGACCAGACTGCAAAACACTGGCCAAGTCTAATGAACATCAAAACTGCTGGTAGTCTTCTCGTAGCCAAATCACCAACGTGTCAAAGTCACCAAAATGGCATTTTCTGCAGCAGGGTACATGGAAAAAATCAAGATTTCTCATGCCAACCTGGATGAGGTTACGTGCTGTGGGTATTTCCAGCTTCCCTTTGGAAGGGATGACTCAGTTCTCATCACTCACAGGATGGCATTGCACCGGCCACGGATGGACAGGGCATGTCAATCCCACCACTGCTCGGGGACAGCGGTGGTGCTGGGGGGTCAACGATGCTTTTGCAGCGAGTTTGTTCCTGAGGAAAAAATGAAGCAAAGTACACACGCTGGTTCCTGTATGAAAACCCTGAGACCTCTGCCCTTAAACCCTTTTAGGGTAAAAATGATCAATTTTGGATTAAAAATTATCAGTTTGGGGTAAAAATGATCAATTTTGGGTTAAAAATTAAGAATTTTGGGGTAAAAAATGATGAATTTTGGGTCAAAATGATGAATTTTGGGTTTAAAATGATGAATTTCAGGTTCAAAATGATGAATTTTGGGTTTAAAATTATGAATTCTGGGTCAAAATGATGAATTTCAGGTTCAAAATGATGAATTTTGGGTTTAAAACGATGAATTTGGGGTCAAAATGATTAATTTTGGGTTCAAAATGATGAATTTCAGGTTCAAAATGATTAATTTTGGGTTCAAAATGATGAATTTTTGGTAAAAGTGAGCTAATTTGGGGTCAGAATGATGAATTGTGGGTCAAAATGATGACTTTCGGGTTCAAAACGATGAATTTTGGGTAAAAGAGAAAAAAAACCAGAGTGAATCAACCCTCCCTGCGCGTGGGTAGGACAGCAGACATCCCCAAATCCCTTCTTTCAGCACCACATCCTGCGTGGACATCAAGGGAAAAGGGTGAAACCAGGAATCAAACAGCACAGCACCGACATGTACGAGATACATCACGTGCAGGAAGGAGACCTGACGTGGAGTGCCCAGAGGAATGTCTGTAACTGCCTTTGCTGTCCAAGTAAATGGGGAAAAATAAGCAGAGGAGCGACTGGCAAAGGGGCTGGAGCACCGTGAGCACATCACTGCGGCGTGGAACGGATGAGGTTTCTGTTCCTGATAAGCCACGGGCTTTCTCTGTCAGAAGAGATCAAATCCACTCGGGTGAATACAGATACTGGCCTCTAAACTGCCACAGAAATATTTGTCTGCAGTCACAATTGTTATATAAATCCCAAAAATGTTCCTGAGCATTCTCAGAATGTAAAGTTTCGAAGATTTTTGCTGCCAGTAACCAGCCTTATCTCAAGATTTAGAAGAACAAAAAGCAAGAAAGACAGAGAGAGACCGTTTTAATTAAGAAGTTAAAGAACTGAGTTTAAGTGACAAACAGAGCGCATCTCTCATCACTCTGGGATACGATACCCTGAGCACCATGTTCAACCATCGCTCTGGGCAAAGATTTTTAGACTTCAGGTCCTTTGGAAGTGGTAGATAGAGCTACAGAAACCATGGCTTTGAAAAAGCTACTGGTATGGCTTCAAAGAACTTGTCATCAGTTCTGAAGAACAGCGTGCAGTCACCTCAACAGCACTCAAGGCAGCGTCACGGTAGCTAACCTGGGCAATGGCTTTGGAAAGGAAGCGGGTGTGTGTCTAAGCTGCTCTTCTCCAAGAAATACGGACAGAAAACAGACACAGAGAGACAGGAACAACTCCTGTCCCTTCCCTCTCCACGCCAGGTTGGGGAGAACAAACAGTCCCTGTTTTTCACAGAATCACAGCATTGCCTGGATTGGAAAAGACCTTTAAGATCATCAAGTCCAATCATGAACCCAACACTGACAAGTCCCCGACTAACCCATGTACCTCAGCCCTATGTCTACACGACTCTTCAATCCCTCCAGGGATGGGGACTCCACCACTGCCCTGGGCAACCCCTTCCAATGCCTCAGAACCCTTTCAGCAAAGAAATTCTTCCTCACATTCAACCTCAACTGCCCTTGGTGCAACTGGAGGCCATTTCCTCTTGTCCTTGTTTTCATCATGTCTGTTCTAATTCTGGGGAAGGAGATTCAGGCAGGGAATCCCAGCCAGAAGCATCCCCTTGGCTTTTTCCATCCTGCATCTTCTGCACAGCACATGGCAGCTCAGCATCCTTCCCCACCTCTATCACTTCTCCTCTCCAGGGCCTATCTTCTCAAGATAAAAAGTCTTTCTAAATTTCATGCTGAGCTGGTGGGAGCTCAAGTGCATCCTAAGGTGTTCTCCTAGGACTTGGGCAGGCAGCCCACCCATCTCTTCACTGTTGACAGCTCTCCTTCGCATCACGGTACACCTGGACAACAACCCAGTGACTTCTACACTTCCAACTGCTGAAAGAGGAAGACTGAGTATTCAAGGCAGTGTCTTAAAAGGGAAGAATACTTTCCAACGGAAAAAATCAGCATCCTCACAAAACAAAGTCCTAAAGGCACACACTGGTGAACTAATCAGAGCAGGTTACAAGAGTAATCGGAAAGATTCCTGCGAGATTAAAACGAAGGGTTTCACTAGCAACCTAAGTTTCTGAGACAGCATTTAGAGAGCCTCAACCTGTACACTGAGAGCAAGAGAGAGGTGGCTCAGGGGGTCCGTGATACACCACGGCCCTTCAGATCAGACAGCACATGCCATATTTGCCTTATGTCTTTTTCCTGCAAGCTTATCTGCTAGCTTCCTAAATAACACTGTTCACACAGATACAGATCTAGAAAGGGTTATAAATACATGTATTTATATATATTCACATATTTTAGTCCCTGTAATGAAGGTCTACTCCTTTCTCTTCTGTGCTGCTGGAGCAGCTGCCGACACTGATGGCACTGGTGGCTGTTGTCAGAAGTCATTGTGTTTATACCAGTCCTCCAGAGAAAGCAAAAGAAAGCAGATTACGACCGAAAGGAGAAGCACTTGGCTCAGCTCAGTCCCATAATTACTATATACAGAAAAGAAACCCCTTAGACACAAAGTCCCATCTTCCCTCCAGCTCACAAACCAGTTCTGCTCAGCCCAGCTGGGCAATTCATCTTGGAGCCCACACAGCTCAACCAGGGTAAGTCGGATAAACGTGAGCATCAACCAGACATTTACATTTGTAGGCAATAAACAACAAGCGGCATGCAACGGTTTTGTTGGAGAAGTCAACACAATCAATGGCTTTAACATTAGAAGTGTGTCCCGATGTGGTAAAGTCAACATGCTAACAGAGGAGACGTACCTAACAGCAGGTTACTCCCATTCCTGCGACCTAAGCAAACATGCGTCAGTTAGTTCAACATAAATTAAAAAAAACCCACAAAACAAACAAAAAACCAACATATCTGAAGTGCACCAAGACCACTGGGTTCAGAAAAATCATTATGTTTACAATAAATATTTCCTTGCAATGGGTTTTCTCCTGTAACACGATGTATTTTCTAGGAAATGAGAATAGGGATGCGAGAGGGAAGCTGCAATGCTTTGCAAAAGGTTCCCCCCCACTGGGAAAATGAGGAGTTGCCTGTCCCTGTCTCTAAGTTCACACCAACAGCAGCATTGATAATCAACACTTTTCATTTCAACACCAATCTTAAGTTTCCTAGAAAAGGAGTGGTTATGGATTAGATTCAGCAAACTGCTGTAAAGCCTCTTTTGGATCGGTATCAGATGTTTCTTCAGCTTGTGAACATCTTACATTGAAAACAAGCAGCTTAAAAGCAAGTCTTCAGCAATTCCTACGTGGAGTTTACAGGGGCTGAAGAAGCAAACGTCTCCTCCCACGTATTTCCACTCCCCGTCTGCCCCCTTACAGCAACCGGGAGCACAGTTCAAAGAATTTCCTTTTGCACAGCAGGAAACTTGAGAATGGACCTGGCAATCCATGACCACTCCTACCAGGTCCGAGATCACAGCTACACAACGAGACACAGCGGGATTAACACAACGGTCACGGGGTGTCCCTCCCCAGGACAGCAAACTACAGAGATCAAAGACCAGGACAAAGAAGATGCAGCAGAGGCTACGGCCAAGAAATTCAGGAGCTTTGGTCTTGAGGTTTCAACATGACCCTGCTGGCACTCAGAGAAAGAGCAGCCACCAAACAGTCAGTGCTACAACCAGGAGAAAGGACATCATAAAGGGAATACGTGGAGAAGGAAAAATGCTAGAGTACAGCTGACACTTTTTGAGTGATTTCTGCTCTTCAGGAATTGGAATAGAAACCTTTGGAAGAATTTCTTCACTTGCTTGCTGGGGAAAGGCTGTCTCAGTAGGTATCTCCTGCTTTTTTAGTTTGTCTTCATCCTGTACTAACAGAGGACGTTCCCGTGTCTGCTTTCATGGTAGAAGATCAAGAAAGACAGAGAGAGATGAACAAAAATGACAGATGGAAAGTGCCCAAAAATGATACTTGGAGGTGTGCAAAGGGTTAGGACAGCCTTCTTCTCAATGTAAAGATAAACTGCCCTGGAGAGCAGAGCTGCTGGTGGCTTGGGTCACACTAGCCTTAGAGCTACAAAGTCTAGTCCTCTCTGCAGAGCTCATGAACATCTGGATGAGGACCACGTGTGTGTTTCACAAACCTCTGAATCACAATCACGTGTGTTTTGCACCTGCCCTCCCAGAAAAGCGTCTGCTCAAAACCTACTGAAGTGTTTTGGAACTGGAATGGTTGAGAAAAAAGTTTGAGGCATTAGAAATAGAAATGGTGTAGTACAAAACGTGGTCTCTGACAGCTTCCTGTTCTACAGTGCCCTTAAAAACCAGCGTTGGTTAAATATTGTTGAACATCCAACTGCAGCGTAGATACAAAAAGCTTTTTCAAAGTTCTCACGACAGTATCAAAATTCCAATTGTTTTGAAAATTCAACTGGAACAAGTGAAAAATCGTTCCATCTTAGAAATCCCGAGTGTGGAACAGGCAGGATGGCAGCAGGAGCGTTACAAACTCCAGTATATTTTGCTCCACGTTTTAGCACTTTTGTTTCTGGAGTCTAAAGAATGTAAGAAAAAAAAATAGAGTGAGCAAATCATCACGTAGGATCATGCAAGGGCTCTAGTGCTTTCGTTGAAGAAAGAAAAGATCGTGGGAAATGTTGCTGTTCAGTATCTCTCCATCCCTTTAAGTTTGTCAGACCTGGTCACAGCCAAGTGGACCTAGGAGAGGAAAAATTTGGCTCTAAGCTCTCTGAGCTGAGCCAGCCTCCTCTGATCAGTGCGGTATTTTGGGACTGGTTCTTTGCACACCCCTAAGCGATGAGTATTGGGGAGAAAGTAGCTGGGAGACTGGGCAGCAAAAGAAAATATAAAATGCAAGAGTAACATGATCATTAAAACAAAACAAAACAAGAAAACAAAACGGAAAGAAAGACAACATAAAAAGAACAGGGAATAGTTAAACTTTCATAATTGCTTTTCTCTCCGAATACACGGTTTTAATCTTTCATGCAGCTTTTTTTTGAACCAGCCATGCACCAAAATAAGCAAAATCCAAAGCTGCAAAAGCTGCAGCAGTGCAAAAGTCCTCTGGGTGTGAGTTATGAAACTACTTCATGTAACCAAAAGAAAAAAAAATAAAGGTTATCCAGCAGCTGCTGATGAGTTTTTGCTTGGTGCCATTGCCATAGCAAAAGTCTGGCTCAGAAGCACATATCAGAACAGCAGCTTTACCTCAAGCCCACCAACCTGTCTCTCAGAAGATAGGACAGTGATTTTCTTGACCTGGACACACAAAGCGTGTTACGGTTCAGTTGTCTTGAAAATAAAACATATAGGAACAGTAGAAAAGCAGCCCCTGGCAGGACCATCCTTTGGCCACTCCAGCAGGGTGAAGATACCACCATGAACAGGAGAAACAGGATGGCTTTGCATGGGGATTTACCATCCTTAAACACGTGCAGGTGGAGGAAAACACCCTCCCTGGTAGGTACCTCTCAAAGATGCATTTCTGGAAGTTCACAGCAGAACATGTCCACCTTTATCTCAGAGCAAGATCACTTCGGAGAGGATCAGATTAAAAGGGAACTTCCAGAAATGCAAATCCAGGGCTGACACCAACCCTCACATTGCTGTGGACCACTGTGGCCTTGGATGGGGAAAGTCCACAGCATCCAGTTATCATGAACCGCAGCCCTCCAAGACTTAACCATGTGGTCACCATGCAAGAACTTCTTCATAATAACCATGAATATTATTCTTGAACCGCAGTTGTGGAGCTTGAGAGCCCCTGCTCTACCCCACCCACACATCCAGGTGGCACCATGGGCAGAGCTCTGCATCGCTCTGCTGCCCAAATTCCTGCAGAATTTACACTGAGACTCAGCAACCAAAGAGGAAAGTCCATCCACGTGTTAAACAAGGTAATTCCAAGGATAACGATCAGCCCTCACTAGTTCATTTGGGGGGTTTTGTTTTTTCTATCAGGGAAAAAAAAGCCCAAAATAATTCTCATGGTTTTTCTCTACACTTTGAGGAGCCTGTAGTAAACTTGGCCGTTAAAGCCCCTTGTACCTGTTGTGACAACACTCCCTCCACTGCAAGATTATTTCTGTTTAAAAAGTATCTCCTTTGTGACGGTTTGAAGATGAAATGCAAGCTTCTCAGTGGGAGGAAGGGAAGAAGCTAGGCTTAAAGCAGGACAGAGTCTATGACAGCAGCCAGGATGCAATTTTTCCGTTGTAATAAAAAATTGCATTTATTATTTAAAAGACTGATTACCACGGGCTCTAACTACAGTTTTACTCACAAGATTCAAATCCAAGTTAGGTAACACCAATATTAAACAGAGCAGCTGTCTGTTACCCAAGAAGAAACCAGTTGGTAGACAGATCTCTGCTGTTCCAACTTGGTTTCTTTGAAAAATTACCTTTTTAAGGACATTAGGAGGGAGACTGTAAATGTGGATGGCTACTAACACACAGACACTGCTCCTGTAAGGAGAAGGATTTCCATCCCGTATGAACAGCCATGCTGTAGCCACCTGAGGAGTCTTCTTCAAGTCTCTGCAGCAGATCAGCACCTGCAGATCCTAATGTAAGACTAAACCCAATGACATATGGGATTACTGGGAGGGACTTCTGGAAATTGATAATCATCCTAGTACTTCTCCACTGGGTTACCTGCAATGTTATCTCTGCAGTGGAACAGGTTGGCCAGAGAAGCTGTGGCTGCTCCTCCCTGGAAGTGTTCAAGGCCAGGCTGGATGAGGCTTTGAGCAACCTGGTCTAGTGGAAGGTGTCCCTGCTGCTGGCAGGGGGGTTGGAACTGGATAAGCTGTAAGGTCCCTTCCAACCAAAACCATTCTATGATTCTATGAATTTAGGGGTCTGAGGTGTTTTTTCCCTGCATTTTGGAGAGACTTATTCCCTGGTCTTAGGAACAAGCCAATCCTCAAAACAGCCATGTGAAGTATACTCTAGCATCAGGGATGAAAACAACACTAGGAAAAGCAGCATCAAAACCAGGTGAAGAATTCCTACACTCCTTTCTACCAAAAAACCCCCAAAACCAACAAAAAACCCCACATTTTTATGATACTACGACTATAGCATCAATTCTATCAGAGACCATTTTGCATGTTAAAAGTCAATATTAACTATTAAAATTCAATATAACCAAAAACTAAACTAAAAAGGAAGAGCTGATGCTCAATCCTAGGTTGCAAAGCCATCCTTTGGAAGTCACACACTGCTGTGCAGTGCACTAACACCCACACACCACCGAGGTACTCACTCCATCTGCTCCCGTGGGAATCTGCCCGTTGATGTTGAGGGTTCGGAACGGGGAGTGAGTGGACAAGCGTTTGTCCCATTCACTCGGTCGAGGCTCCGGGACGGATTCCATAAAGTTCTTCTTCAATTCACTGATGTTGGCATGATGCTTCTTTATTTCTTCTTGGGTTTTATCTAGATCCTATTAGTAAAAGGACAGGAGAAGTGAAGAGACACGGCGATGACACCCGCAGTCGCCTACGCTGCCGCATAGCGAAGCTGCGCTCAGCAGAGTCGGTGCCGACTTCCACCAACTGTGCTCACACTGCAAACACACAAAGGGAATGTCCTCTCTCCTCTTTCCTCTCCTATTAATTGGGAAAAACTGCAATCAGTAGGGAGTAGGGTCTCCTACGTGCCATGGGTTCATCTCAAGCTCCACCAAACCACGACAGCCGAGGTGCAATCTCACGGGGTTTCCTCATATGGGATTTTTAAAAATTGCAATAATAGGACAAGAGGAAATGGCCTCAAGTTGTGCCCAGGGCAGTTGAGATGGGATGTGAGGAAGAATTTCTTTGCTGAAAGGGTTCTGAGGCATTGGAAGGGGTTGCCCAGGGCAGTGGTGGAGTCCCCATCCCTGGAGGGATTGAAGAGTCGTGTAGACACAGTGCTGAGGGACATGGGTCAGTCGGGGACTGGTCGGTGTTGGGTTCATGGTTGGACTCCATGATCTTAAAGGGCTTTTCCAATCTAGGCAATTCTGTGATACCTTTGTTTAGGTTAGTTAATTTATTGCCTTTAAATTGGGCAGGTTTGCTTTTTTCCCCTCTCTGCTAGCCTGAATATTCCAGGTTATAAATGCAGTTAGTTAATGTTTAAGAAAAATATTTTCCCAATTTTAGTTATTCTCTTCATAACTATTTCTCTTTCATCCTACCATAAATTCTCTTTGATCCCAGAATACCCCCATTACCTTTTCCCCCCACTCTCATCTCATCCCTCCAGGAGCTACCACAGGAGGTTTTAGACTTCTGAAATGAAGATGAGATAACAACACTCTAAAATCTAACTGAGAATTTACTTTATGCCAGATCAATCAAGAAACTCCTGCTAAAATTCTTCATCTGGAAGAAGGGAGATTTCTACCCCATAATGCCAGTTTACAGTATAAATACACAGACTTCAAGGCAAGTCAGCTCTTCTCAATTTGTTTAAAAATAGCTTTTCCTTGCAAGCAAAACAGTTTGTTGAAAACAAAGCTTTTGCATAAAAGAGGCTTAAGCCAAACATCAACTTTTCTGGACAGTGCCAAAGAGCAGCAAGCCTCACCCGTGAGAAAGGGGGAAACTGAGGTCAGTAAAAGCATAAAAAGGGGAAATTTCACTATTTTTGAGTTTTTAATTGGTACTTGGGCCATCGATTCTAGAAGATGGGAGAGCAAATGAATCCCTAAAGGAGGGCTCCCCCCCAGCATCTGCAGCCCACCCAGGACACACCACCCTCCCTCCACAGTGCCCCAGATGCCTCATTAACAACATTTGCTCTTTTTGGCACACTTCTGGGGGAAAAAACCACTAGTTTTGGCATCTGTCCTGGATGAAAGCACAAGGTAAGTGCCCGCTAGTTAGGAAAACCAAAAACCAAAAACCAAAACAAACATAAATAAGTCTGCTGAGGACTCTGGGGTAAAGTCCTCCCCAGGTCCAGGAGTCCTACAGCTGCTCCTGGTTTAGGGAAGAGAGAAAGACCACCGTGGCTGCCCACCACTGCGCAAGAGCTGGTCCTGGGAGGGTTTGTAGAGAAGCTAAAGCCAGGAGGAGCTACAATGGGTCTTGAAAGCATCTGGAGGAACAAGCTGGCTAAGTGTTAACTCTTTTCCTCCTGTTTTGCCCTTTTTGTACAAACACGGAGCGTGGGTTCAATTATCAAGCACGGAGCTATAAATGGCTTTCAATAAAATCAAGAGGCAGCTTCAGGAGTATGAGGTCTGCTGGAAAAACATCTGATCTGCCAAATGCATGGTTAAAAAAAATAAATTAAAAAAAAGGAATAAAAGGGATGAGCTGCTGGGGTCAGCCCCTTTTCTAGGGAGGGCTGGAGCACCTGCAACAGAACCAGTGGGGAGGGTAGCTGGAGAAGGGGCTGGGTACCAGAGCCAGGTATGGCACTAACAGGAAAAAGGGGTTTAGAAGCAATGAAAAAGTTCTGCTTGGGGTTGGGGAGATGAACTTGCTCGAGTTGGGCAAAAGAAAGTGACGGGCAAAGTCTTCGCAGTGCTCCAGCAGTGGCCGAACCCTGCCCGTTGTGCCACAGACCCTTGGCTCATGGCCGAAAGATTAAGTTGTAGCAGTTAAAAAAAACCCAAATCAAACCAAAATTAAAAAAAAACACCCAAAAGCTACAAAACTTTTAAAATTAAGATTAGGAGAAGGCAGTTAATACACTTCACTTGCCAGAGATACCAACAGGGAAACCCTACCAGCTGCTGGTGCTGCAAGTTTGAGTAGAAACACGTAACACAGAGTATCAGAAGCCACAAAACGTTTTCCATAACACAATGTATTTAAAAAAAATAAAATATATGATTGGCATGGTCTGTTCTGAGACCGTGCTTGGGTGAAACCAAGTGTAAAGGGGTCCCAAAGCCAAAGGGAATAGCTGTATGTGGAGGGGTGAGATGGCTTCTCGCCTGCTCATGAGTCTACCATGGCCATCAAGCCCCTGTGTTGGCTCCAAGGGGACCTGGCACTGATGCAGGATGGGGCCTGGGGGAGAATTAAAGATGCTGCGAGGAAAGTGAGCACTGGGAGAAGGATTGCAACACTGCAAACATCGCTGCAACGCCAGCAGCAATGTCTGAAAGGAGAACTCGCTCCTGTCTGCAGCAACGTGGACACGGCGGTGGCCTGAACGCCACGGAGGTGACAATTTCACCTGCAGCTTATCCTGAATTTTGCATTTTCATAGATTGGTCTTTTTCCCCCGGAAAATAACTTATTTCAAGCAAGGAGAAACATGTAAATGAGCCCCATCATAATTCATGCTGCTGTGAGCACCCAGGGGGTCCAAGAGCAGACCTGAGCTCTGCCAATCATGTATTTTGGGTAAGTATGAGAGAATGAAAGTCAGAAGAGGGAGAAGGAAGAATGTCTGCACATCCTCATGTTTACTGTCACCATGCAAAAGCATATTTTTTTTTAAAAAAAATAAATAAATAAAGGTCTTTCATGCAACAGCATGCAAAAACAAAGGCAGAGGCAGAAGAGGAAGAAAAAAGTTGAGCGCAGATGCAGAAGGTCTAGGCAAACGCAACTGAAAAAAGCTTCAAGTTCATACAAACCTCCAACATTAAATTGCTATGCCTGATATAAATGTTTTCACCATCTAGCCTCTTTGATCTCTTCTGTGAAAATGAAAGAAAAGGGGGAAACAAAACAAAAAAAAAAAGAAAAGCACAAAAAATTAAAATGTTGTTCTTGCGGGATTGATAAATTGGCAAATTAAAAAAGTTAAACTCAACGTTGGGAGCGCAGCGCTGTGCCGGGGTGGGGTGGGGACCCATCCGCAGGGACATCGGCACGGGGCCACCACCAGGAAATGGGGGTTCTTGCTCATGGAGAATGGGGAAATGCAATGAGTCCTTTAAAGAGACAGCTCCCAGGGGTTCAGCGGCTTCTGCCCTGGTTTATATCGCTCACCACAAAGAGGCAGGTCACTGTTTGTCTGTGGAAACCTTGCACAAAGTCACTATTTCTTATTTCTGATGGTGACACGTGCCCACCCCATCATACGAGGCTGTACTGCTTGGTGTAACTTTTACAAGGTCTCAGTGTGCACAGTAACTCTCTCTTAACCACCTTTCCCACGGATACATCCCCTACTAATTAATCAATTAAAAAAAAAGCATTATACTTTTTTTGTTCTTTTTTTTTTGCATTTCCTGGAATGCACACTATACAGTTTTCATTGGTTTCCAATTAAATTTGTTACAAAGATAAATTTTATAAATCAAACCAAGTGTGTTTCTCTTAAACATTCAACAAGTATAATTTTAGCAATCAAACTAAATATGGGACAAAAAGCTATTAATTCTAAAATATTTACAAGTTGCATGTTTAAAAAAGAAAAAAAAAAGAAAAAAATAAACAAAAACCCAACCCAAAGCACATGAAGAAATTTGGAGCACTGTCTTTTTAAACAGGTTACAGATGCATGAATGATATGGCAAATTTGTTTGGTGAAAGTGTAAAATGGCTAACCTTCCTCATTCTTATCAGTTCTTCCTCTTTTTCTGAAGGCTGCTGCTGTTGGGCAGTGATAAAAAAAAAAAAAAGAAAAAAAAAGAAGAAAAAGTTGTTGGTTCATTTAACTATGTTGAACCTCACTGTATAACCTTAAAAAAACCCCAATGTGAGCAACCTAACTGAATTATGAGCACAAACCTGGGGCTGGTCACCATTCGTGGTGGGTACTGTGACCTCAGTGTGCGTTTTCCTCACCTACATTTAAGAAATAAATTGGTAAAAACATTTCTTGTTAGTAGACTTGTTTCAAGAAGACCATTTGAGTTTCAAAACACAGCTGCATCAAGTTGGTTTTGAAATGCTGGGTGAACATGTAAAAAAAAAAACCCAACATGCAGTCCTCCGGAAAGAGTTAATGACACCGCAGTCTGTTAGTTCACAGCACGTTTACAATAATTCCTTCAGAATTATTTGCATTTGAAACCAGTGCTCTCTAGTGCTTCTGAAGACGGGCTTCCCACTTGCATGAGCTTTGCCAGGCAATGTTTTCAAATTTCATTTGCAGCTGGATCTCCCAGTGAAATCCTCAGCAAAAGCAACATGCTCAAATTAAGACGGACCACCTCGAAAACAGAAAATTCTTTGTTACGCAGAGGTATTAGGTTCACAGGGTCAGTGAGAAGAGACCTATCTACGAAATCAAACCTAACAGCATAAATTAAGTTCCTTATTCTCTGTCAGCAGAGAGCCAGGATTGTCTCAGCACTTTAAGGAAAATATTTTAGGGAAACTGGATTGCCAAATACTCGAAAGCATCCGTGGGTGTTAACAGAAGCGAGGCAGCTACACTTGAGAAACAGGGTAAATTTGGCACATTCAACTCCACAATTTCCTCCCACATCTACATTTAAAGAAAAAAAAAAAATAATTCAGTGTTTAAGTATTTAGGGAAAAACTCTGTAATAAGTGAGATGGGATGAATAAAATTTCCTTGTTCTCAATTTAATGCTAGGGAGGGTGAGCAGCCGTGCAGGAACTATGTGCCACAATGCCCATTCCAAAGCTCCATCCTGAAGATCCCTTCAGTGTTTTCATTTAAAAATCACTGGTCACACAGGCCACTAATTTTTTTTTTAAAACAACTGTCCTTTCTTCACTTCCACCTCCCAACTTCAATTAATAACGATCTCCCCTGGAATATGTAACACAAGACCCACTGTGTGATATCTTATAGCAAAAATGTGACTCCAATAATGCTGAGAACAGTTAAATATTCAGAGTAATGTGAAAATTATATCTCGAGGCATACACCTGGAAGGTTTCAGTCAATAAGATTTGCAGAATTTTAAGGACACTGTAATATGAACAATAATTTTTCACATTTCTGTGATTATTTTGACTTATGAGAACCATACACATATATCAACACCAGCAGAGGTCTCAAAACATTCGTAAAAAGTTCCGATAAAGTTTAAAAAAAATTTTCATTTAAACAATAAAACCCCCAAGGGTTTATTCACAACTCAAGTTTTAGCCCAGTTTGCAGAAGCACATTAACAGCTCTCCCAGAGAAAGCCTATCAATGTAAAAAACATTTGCATTCAGACGCTGGGCTGCAGACCAGATCCGTATCGCTGATTTCACTGGAATTGCTTCTGCTGTGGTACCAGGAATTAGCAGAGGTAGCTTAGCAATGGCTGAGCTCTAAATTCAGTTCCTATGAACTTCTGTGCAATTCTTGTCAGCTTTTTTAGCCACCTATCAGTAAGTTGTCTTTAGTTTGACTGCAACCACCAAAATCCAGTCATCCTGGATTTTCTCCTTCCCTGCACCTGAAGGGTCAGGGCTGGGATCTCCCTGGGACCCAGACCCCCATCCCTGACTCCCACCTGATGCCTGGGTGAGGAATTAACCCCATGCTGCGAGTGGGGAAGGTGCACAGAGCTGTGGATCTGGGGTGGCTTCTAGAGCCAATGCTCCATCCCGGCACAAGCGCAGCCTCTTCCAAAGAGGCTCTGGTCCAACATACCTTTGATGCATCAGTTGGCTCTGGCTTGGCTTTCTCCAGTGGGATTTCTTCACGCCTCACATCAGGTTTTGCTGCTTCCTTTTCTATTTTAGGGGCAGCGACCACGTCCTTTGCTTCAGGCTTAGCTGGGACTGGTTCTGCAGCGTGGCTCTGAGCGATGGCCGGGGCAGAGGTGGGACGGGGACTCCTCTCTGGGGTTATCACAGCCACTGCTGAGGATGGGGGAGAGACAGACAGGGGACAAGGTTCAGAGTGGATAATGTTTCCAAAGCGCCAGGCAAAGTCTTTCCAAATTACAATGCCGTCATTTCAAAAGAAAGGGAAGAAGGAGGAAAAAAAGGGAAAAGAAATAGAGATGTTGAGCAAAGCAGCTTGTGCATTTAGTACAGGAAAGTTGAGATTATCTTCCTTATGGTTTAAAGGAAATAAAATAAAACCCCACAACAGATGGTTTACAAAAAGCAAGCTTGCACTCTGCAGAGAAGCACACCAGAAAGGCAAATCTACTTTTGACGCTGTGCCATCGATTTCTGAGTTCTTCACACACAACAGACACAAAAGTCCATCCCAATGCAGCCGCTAAAACAGAAACACTTAGAGCTGTGGTGAGTTCTTGACTCACTGGCACCTCGTCAACCAGAAACAGATGGGTTCTGGAAGGGCAACACAAACTTTCCCCCATCTCCCCAATTTTTTCAGTGATTCAGACAAAAAAAAAAAAAAGAAAATCAACAAGTATTGATCTATCAAATTTTACAGCAACTTCCCGGTGGGTTTCAAAGCAGGCTGAGGCTGCGTGTCCGAGATGGGTATCTGCTGCTGCAGCCCAGGGCACCGCTGCGAGAAGATACCCAGCATCTCCAGATCAGTGACAGCGCAGAAATGAAGAGCATGCTGTCAAAAATACATCTTTCCAGAGAAGGATGACAGTCTTAAATACAAGACACAAAATCAACTACCTACTCTTTCCTTCAATTCCCAATTCCTTGAATTTTCAGTTCCCAATTCCTGAAAAGCCTGACACCTTCAAATATTCAAGCCCCAATTAATTCATTGTGTGTACCTATAGAAGTAATAAGCTATTTACTTCTCCTCATGTTGGTTTTCATGGTCATTCCACTAAAAATATACCTGAAATAATTCCTTTGACGTGGTCTCATATTCCTAAAGTCACAGTTTATGCCACAAGATTCACAGTGTGTAACTTACCCAGGCAACACTAAGTCACTAGTGTCCATCCAGCTAGTCAAAGGCACTAGGAAATTTGGTGTTAAAAAGGAATTATAATTTTAAGTAACTCCTTAGTAAGAATTCCTCTTTCACTGAAAAGATAACTGCATCTCATCCATGTGTACAAAACATGCACAGAATAAAGTATTCATGTGGCCAAAAACATCCAAGGTAGAGGGACAACCTGGTTTTTCAGAGACTGAAATTACACTTTTAACACAAACTCCTGGACACCACATCTTGCTGAAAATCCACACTAAGACCCCAAATCTCCATGGCCACCTTTATTATCTTCCCCCCTCTTCAGCACGGCAGTTCATTTCTGTGAGCCAGACATTGCATCACCCTTTTGGAAGGACAACTAGTGCCACGTCCCGGTGTTATTTATGCCACAGAAGCGGTGACAGCCGCCACGGAGGTTGTAGAGAGGGACAGTGAGATGGCAGGGACAGTCGGGATTAGGAGGATGCTGCGTGCGCAAAGCCAGTGGTGATACCTGGCTCCTGTGGGACTGGCTCTAGTTCTCCCATCACCACCATTTTTTCTTCCTCTTCCTCTTCAACTGGGCTTATCTCACCATTGCCAAGAGCAGGTTTGGCTAAAAAAGTTATACAGGTGTTAAAATGCCACCTCGAAGATCGAGTCACAGAAGAAATATGGCCATTGGTAAACTCGCAGGGTCACCTCTCTTTAGGGGCTCCCCCTTCTCTCTCACAGTGCTTCAGAGCATCAAGACATATGGAAAACATAATAAAATAGCCAAAGTTTTTCCTTTGATATTCAGCAATGAGTTCTGTGCTGTCCAGAACTGCATTATTTTAGTTATATATTTGGGATTTACTACTGTTAGCTACTGTGACACATGATGATTTAAACACAGTACAAAAAACGCTGCTTCAAAATACGAGATTTAAAATACCAGTCACCACCCCAGGCAAGAAAACAGTCCCTACTGGGAACAAAAGTGTCAAGAGGAGGAAAAAGTGCAGGAGGTGAATGAGAAGGAAGGGGCAACGGCAGCAGGAGGCCCCAGATGTGCTCGGGTCTGATGCCAGCTCTGCTGCACCCCGGCCCGTGGAATATCCTCGAGTCTAAGCGCAGGTTTAGTGGTTTTCATAAATATTCAAGGAAATGGGTGAAGTTCCCAGTTACCTCCCTCCACGGCTTCAATCTCCTCTCCCTGTAATAACTAACTAATTCTACTTTTAATTATGATCAGGGCGTATCTGTTTGCAGCAGTGAAGTTGCTCTGAAAAAAAAAACCCACGAACTAGGGAAGAAGTTGGCTCCCTAGCAAAGAATAAAAGCAGAGTGTTGGTGACCTCCAGCAGTCCTGGACCACACAACCTGATTTTCAGGCACCACACATTCCCACAGCTCAGGGGAACAAACCTTACAAGACGGGACAGTAACAGAGGAGTGTTAGATGGTCATTGCACACTCAATCCAACACACAGGCACACAGCCAAGCCACGGCACCGCAACTCCTCATCTCAGCTGGTTAAAGCAGCACTGGGGTGTTACAGCACGCTGGCAAAGCCAAGTGTGATTTTAATGGCAACAAACACCACCACAAACGATGCAACTTCTGTCCTACAGCACTGCATCACTTCAACCCAGCAGATCACAGCACGAGTGGCCCTGGGAGCCGTACCGATGCCAAACGCCGCTGCGGCTGTACCTGACCACGTCTGCAACGGCTCCGGTAACTTTGGCTCAGCAACAGGAACCTTAATCACCTCTACCTTCTCCTCCTCCTCTTCCTCCTCTGCAATGGGTTTCATTTCAAAAGTTTCAAGAGTGTGTTTGGCTAGAAAGAGGTTTGCATGCATTAATAGAGAGGCTGTGGAACTGCACAGACACACAAAGGTCACCGCAGCAGATTTTTTTAGTGAGAGGAGATCCCTCTCCACGGCAGTGGCTGAGAACAGCAAGGAGGTTTTTAAACCTTTCTAATAGTAATTTTTCACCACACAATTGCATATCAGTGTTTTTAGTGCTGCCAGGCCCAACAGTGTATTGGATGAAAGGGGAAAAAACAACACAAATAAGCTTTGCAGGTTTCTTGCCCAGGCAGGGATACGTGGGGACATGCTCTCGAGTGTGGCACCAGGACAGGCTCTGCCTGCAAAGTCTGGAGAGATGCAGGTGCTGGCTGCTAAAATCCAGGAAAAATGCACCCAGCCTCCTCTACATTAAAAAAAAAAGTAAAAACTAGCAGCTTTAATTAAATGTACTTGAGTAATCAACTTCAAATCTAATAATTAAGAACATACAGCAGTCTATCCTGGTGTCTGAAATGCTAATTCTCCACCTTCTGTTTTTACAGTACCAGGTTTTCCCTGCCAGGTGATGCTGACTAGCAAGAATTCAAGGCAAGACAGTGGTGGGGAGACAGTCTGCCACATCACTTTACCAACGCTCGGTCTAGATTTCATACCAGAAAAGCAGTGATGTCAAAAATATACTGTAAAAAAATGCAGGGTGGAAGCAGAACACAATGCACTTGTACATGAATTATCTCCGTTCCTAATCACCACAGGCGTTCGCTATTTAAGTGATGAAGACTGCAAATATTTGACAACAGTGCTGCTGTGATAAGCTTATTAGTATTCAAATATACTGTTGTACCTACACACCTCTTTCAGGCATTAATATTTATATTAATAGTACCTATCTTAAGAGAAGTATAAGCTCCATATAGCAAAAGAGGTGACATTTCTCAAACCTCCCAAAAAACCTCAGAATAGGCTTAAAAAAATGGCCAGCAGGTCCCGGGATGAAGAATTTCAGAAGCTTTACAAGAAGTTTCAAGATCAGACTTCAAAGTTTTCTAATCCACATTTACAAAACCACCCAAATTTAACAAGGAGACAGTTTATGGATGCCCCCTCCCTGGAAGTGTTCTCGGCCAGGTTGGATGAGGCTTTGAGCAACCTGGTCTAGTGGAAGGTGTCCCTGCTGCTGGCAGGGGGGTTGGAACTGGATGAGCTTTAAGGTCCCTTCCAACCCAAACCAGTCTGGGATTCTATGATTTATAAGTGCCAGCACATCCTAAACTTTTCCCCATCTCCCCGCAAGAGTTACAGTCTAGCGAGGTGCAAGGCAGAGACTCAAGGAGTCTCCCAGAGCCGGGGCTCTGTCTGTCCTCTGACTGCAAAACTCTTCTTGCAAAGAAACGAAAAAAGAAAGTCACCGGATTTGGTGAAACTTTGATTTGTCAGGAACAATCACATAAAGGACAGGAAAGGCACTGCAGAAGAGTTGTAGCCACCACCACAGCTATACCTGGCTTCTCTCGGATCTGATCCACAGGTTTTGGTTCGGGAACCTCAACCACCACCACCTCCTCCTGCTTCTCTTCCTCTACGGCTCTGAACTCAACTTTTTGAGTCGCACGTTTAGCTGAAGAAACGGGGCACATGTTAACGACTGCCCGCAGAAAAAGGCTGCAGACTTCAACGGGGACAGAAGCATTACATTCACAGGCTGCTCTCTCCCAAGCTCTGACATTCAGGTGCAGGATTGCAGTGGGGATTTCTCTACTCATCCAGGGTCATAACAGTTTACAGGGCATGGCCAAGGGGCAACCAACAGCGCTGGTCCCCTCTCCTCCAACGCATCGTGCCTGGGTAACGTCGCACGCCCGGTCTGCAGGCAAGCTGGCGTTTTGCTCTGCTGTGGTATGGAGCTCAAACCAAGCAGCCTGTTCCCTCCCAGCTCTGAGGCATGAAGCCCAGGCTCGGAGTGTCACTGAGCCCTGTAAATCCATGCCAGGAGCAGGGACAGCCTGGCTACTGCTGGCCACGGGGCACTGGGGCAGCCCTGCTCCCTCCTGGGTTGTAGCACAACCCTGGGCTCAAAGCAACGCTGCTCCTGCTCCATTAGGTGCAAAGGGATTCTCTCCTTTCCCTCAATCCTCATTTTACAAGCACCCCATGCTCCAGATCAAGGGGAGCAAGGTTAGGCACTCCCCCTTCCGTGCCTCACCTCCTCTAGCCTGCTGCTACCTGGCTCTTTTAAAAATGTCAGGGGTGAGCCCACGGATCAATATGCCCCAAACTTCAACATCAGCATCGCTTTAACGGGCACTGAAAAAGTTTCTAGAAGCTGTGGCAAAAAATCTCCCCCTCAAGGAAAACTATGTAATTTCAGAAGCTACATTAAACAAAACAAATCTTAGATTAGCTTAATCCCCAATTTGCTAAAAGGAAAATGCACTGAGATTGGCTGAGGAAATATCTTTACAGTCAGAACTTTGCCAATGAGCCTTCAGCACCCACCCACATCCTTTTTGTCAGTCAGTTCTTGCCAGTACTACTATTCTGTTTGCATTTTATATCCAGTATTAAAGTGAGAAGTTAGACTTTAAAAAAGAAAAACCAAAACAAAACCACAGCAGGGAATTTAGGTGGTATTTAAGGAGCATTTCAGCATCCTGTAGAATCCAGCCATGGAAAAGGAAGAGGCAGCAGACACTCACCTCCGTCGAGGCTCCTGGAAGCTCGCTTACTTGCCGTCCGCTCGAACTGCGGAGCGGGTCGGTCAATCAAGGCACTCGCCTGCCTCGTCTGCGCCTGCGTCCGGCCGCTGTAGCGGAACTTGGAGCCCAGCGCCAGGAACCTGCTCTTCGGGATGGCTTCGGTGGAAGTCAGCCTGAAAACCACATGCATTATTTAAAAATCATACCTCCAGATTTAGGAAGCAGCTAGTAAAGGGAAATTAAAATACAAGTTAAAGAATTCTCTGCATACGCTTGATTAACAAAACAACACGCGCTAACAATAAACCCCACATCTACATAAGCTAGAAGACCTGGAGAAAAGGAGGCTGAGGGGAGACCTTCTGGCTCTGTCCAAGTCCCTGAAAGGAGGGTGGAGAGAGGTGGGGGTGGGTCTGTTCAACCAAGGACCAAGGGACAGGACAAGAGGAAATGGGCTCCAGTTGTGCCCAAGGCAGTTGAGATGGGCTGTGAGGAAGAATTTCTTTGCTGAAAGGGTTCTGAGGCATTGGAAGGGGTTGGCCAGGGCAGTGGTGGAGTCCCCATTCCTGGAGGGATTGAAGAGTCATGTAGACACAGTGCTGAGGGACATGGGTTAGTCGGGGACTGGTCAGTGTTGGGTTCATGATGGGACTCGATGAGCTTAAAGGGCTTTTTCAATCAAGGCAATTCTGGGATTCTGTGACCTCTGTCTCAAGTATCTTAAGAAGCAAAAGCTGCCTAGAAATTTACTGCAATTTAAAGACTTAATGTCCCTGCAACCATTTCACTCCAAATTTTGTGAAACACCAAGGAACACCGAAGGAAGGAGTGCTCATTTTCAGCAGCTAACCTATAGCATCAGTTATTGCAGGCAAGCCTATCATTTGGAAAACCCACCTGAAAAATGTGTGATGTTCAACACATACTTTCCACAGCTTCTTTGCTGCCCGGTAACTTGGTAGCTTGAACCCAATGGTACTTTCATACTGTTCTTGCTGTGGAAAACATAAGTTATTTAGGTATAGCAAGAAATAAATGTGGCAGGAATCCAGTTCCCAGCCCAATGACCTGTTCTGCTGCCACACAAACTGCTGGTCTAGCTCAAGAGCAGCTGAACTCACTCAATGATATGCAGGAGGAGCTCGGGTTTGAGAAGAGACAGGACTTGCCTGCAAGCCCAGGCATCTCTCGGGACACACTGGGATGTGCAGAGGAGTGTGCTGTGGGTTTGGCAGCCACTCAGACTCATTTAACCCCACATCACGCTGTCCAGTTGTGGGATGGGGTCAAAAATTGATTTCCCAGCAAGGCTGGGTCATGGCAGTTGAAGCAGGAGGAAGGAGATGAGGAAAGAGGCAGATCCCCATTACAGCCTTTCTCCCCACTGTGTTTCCAGTATCCAGGCTGCTCCATGGATCTTCCCATCCACAAGAGGCAGCATCAGGGCAGGAACTTCCTGCCTCCTGCAGTCCAAGTGAAAACGTATGCTCTGTATTTTTTAAAATATTTTTTTAAGTGAGACAAAGAGCCTTTGTCTTGCTCTGTTTCCAAAAAAAAAAAAGGAGTTAGTCCTCTCCTAATTTCAACTGTGAACTTCCCACCACTTTCCTCTGGATGCTGGGAATACCATGCAGTGCCAGGAGGTGGTGCTGGATGACACGTTGTTTAAAATGTTTTACAGCTTCAGTAAGGTCAGCAGGTTCAGCCTGAACTTAATACCAAGCCAAAATCAGAAACCCAACAGAGAGTAAAATGCTCACTCAGAGAAAAGCTCGCTCCCTACCCCGCTTTGTTTCAGGGCAGCAAACACGTAGGTGATAATCAGAAGGCAATTAAAGAAGACATGAACATACCTCCCCTGGTCGAATCTTAATGAAGAAGCTGCTGCGTTTGTAGGAAATCTTCAGGACTTTGGGCCAAGGGAAGCGGTTGATTCTCAGTTTATCTTTGTAAACAAAAAGGCCACTGGAACAGACTCCCAGAGTGATATCCACTCCTTCCAAGTCCTGGGAAAGCAGATGAGGACTTAAGCAGTGTCAAAGAGTTACAAATTTCAGGTCAATGTCTCTCCTCCAAATTACCCCTTTGGTATTCCCCCAAATTCATCTCCCCACCACCCAGACCTCAGGTTCCAGCCCCCTGTACAGCCAGGGCCAGGCTTGCTTTTCCTTCACGTCCTTCCTTACAATCTCCTCCCTTCTGCAGATCTCTCCTGTGATGCTGTTTGCTCAAGGGGCTGGTCTAGAGTTTATCCTGCATTCCTCTGAGCAAAGTAGCTCACCCTGCAGGGTCAGAGCCTTATTCTAAATGCCTCAGAGCAAGGACCTGTCTACTTCAGTAACTTTGTAAAGCTTCTTGTAATTTCTAAATAATGAGCAATCTGGAAGAATCATCTCTCTTGCAACACTTGCAACAGTGCCTGAGGCATTTTTCTGGTGTGTGTCTGTGTTCCTGCACCACTAGCAGTTTACATCCTACGTCTTTTCAACAGGAACCTCCTGAAATAGGTAAACGTGCTCCTGTAAGGGAAGAATAATCAGGTTACAGACAGATGCACACACACCAATTCTCACCTTGGCTTGGTGAAGATCAACTCCATACATAGACAGCTTTTTTGCATTCTCAAGAAATTCCAGGTCTGCTTGGGCTGGAGTCATGGATCTGGGGAAAGAGAGAAAGGGCTTTGTATTCCCATAACTTGTTTTCAGGAGGGGACAGATCAGACTTCATAAAACCATTTACTCATTAGATTTTCTTTTGCTTTCAACACAAATTTGTGCCCAGATGAAGAATCATGAAATTGCTCTGAATGCTGATTTGTGCTTCTAGACATCCTCATAAACCAGATGCACCTTATTTCTGTGGAGCTGTACAGATTCCAGACAAGAAATCAAGTTATCCAGCGAGGAAGTGAAGTCCAAAATTGATTCAGTGGAAGAAACACCACTTCAGCTGAAGGCAGAGGGTGACAGGTACTGTCATCCCAGACCTCCTGCCTCCAGATTCCCCCCCAAACCCCAGCTATTGTTCTCCAAACCAAAGGCAAGGACAGCTGAGACCACTCGGCAGCGATTCCTACTGGGGCTGAGCAGATGAATGAGTTTTCTGGGAACAGATGGTACCCGGTCTGCAGGAGGGACAACACAACACAACTTTGCTTAACAGAAACATCCTGCTAATGGGGGCTATTAGCAACGTTATTGAAGTGCCCTTGTTAATAAGTTTCTGGTGTGTGAGGTCCATCTAACAGCTCTGCTGGGAGAGGGTTTGGCTGTACACATTTCAATTTGTTCCCTGCTTTGATGTCTCTCTTACTGAGACTCACATACATCTTGAGTGTGATGTAAAGAGAGTTTTTAGTGGGGGGAGACAGTGTAGACAAAGATGACTGTAAGCACAAGCTTCCAGGAAAGACCCAGGAGCAGTTGCCATCTCCAACATGTGTCTTGAGCTTTGCAAATAAAGTAGCCAGAGACAGAGCATGGTTTAGCTGAGTTTTCTCTCTGACAGTTTAATGTTCACAGAATATGAACCAGAAATTAAACAGGTGCATATTGCCACCTCCTTCCTGCACGCACAGGCAGATTAAATATAACTATGTCCTATACTTTGAAGTGTCTTCTAATGAAGCCATGAATAATTCAGCAACGTGATCTGCCACTTCTAGCACAGCTAACAGCCTTTGACTTCCAAGTCATGAAGCATGTCAGTGGCCCAGTACTTATTTTCCCTCATTTCCTCTCCTCTCAGTGCAAATGGAAGGGAATCAATTTAAAGTATTGATTTGTGGGGTTGAGCCAAGTGTTAATTGTAGCTTTGGTCACAGCCAGGGGCACACGTCCACCCTTCCCTACTGCACTCAGGTTATTGGTTCCCATCTGCCTGCAAGAAGGTCTCATCTTTGCTCTGTTCTCATTATTAGTGCATCAGCCAGCACCTTTTCACAGGTCAAGGGGCCGCTGGTTGAAGGCTTTGGTATCATGGAGTGGTTTTATGGTTTGTTTTTTTTTCCCTCAAAACTTCTAAAAACTCAAATGTATCTCTGGGAGAGCACAGAAGCTGCTGGGTAGCTGTTCACCAAGCCAGCCCTCTGTGCTGGTGAGCACACAGCTCTGCACAGCTTCTGCAGTCCAAGCACTCAAGAACATCTATGAAAATAAACTCAAAAATAAGATAAGGAAGAGTTTCAGTCGCTGTGACCCTTTAATTTGGTACCAGGGGGACTCCCAGGAGTCCTTCAACCCTACCTGAACAAGAGACATCTGCCCAGGTCATGGTTGTGCTGGGAAATAGGAGGAGGAGAGGCCAGCTGCAGGTTTATACCTCCTGCATTATCCAGAATAATTCCACATTATAAAGCATTACTCATTAAACGTAGCAGCAGAAAACCTCAAACACGCTGCAGGCTACAGCCTGTACGCAGAGACGGGATCTGCTCCAACCAGACTGCAATCCAAAAATTAGATAAATCCCGAAGCAAATATTAAAAACAAAACAAAACAAAAAGACAGAGGGCAAGGTTAAAGCAAGCAAATTTTGCATTGCATTTTCACCTAAAATAAAAGTAACTTTCATGCGATACTGTTGAAAAAGAGCATTTGTTAAAACATACTTGCCAGACTTTGTATCTGCTTGCTAAAAACATGGTTTCTTCTTCCCACTGGAAAACAGAATTTCAGCTTCTAGAAAGATTTTGTTCTAACTTTAAAATATTAATTTTTTTTTAAAATAGCTGATGTCCTCAGTAGCTGAAAAATCAGTTTTCAGTACCTGAAAATTTATGCCTTACTGCTAAAGCTTCTGTTGCCAACATAAAAACTGGTGCAGCAGGAAATAAAAAGCATACAACAGAGGTGGGGAAAACACCAGAAAGCCCCATTATTGCCATTATTTCTGGCTGCTCCAGCCACCACACCTTACCTGTATGTTTTATGAAGCTCCACAACCTTCTCTTCAAGCTCTTTTGTCTGGTTTGGGGCCAATTTAAATTCAGTGATGTAATCTGGGCCGTGCAGATCAGGATCGTAGTCTCCCAACTCAGACTGGACAGTGTAGGAACCCAGCAGAGCCAAAGTTGCAAAGGAACAGGGCAGCCGCCCCGTAATGATGTCTTGTCTAAGCTGAAGACACAAATAATACCTGGAGGGGGGGAAAAAAGCAAAATACTATTTACAGAGAACATACAGAAACTTGAAGACCAAACAGAATCTCTTTTTTTATGCCACTGATGCATAAAAATATGCCAACTTCTACCTGTATTTTTACTTATGGGGTAATATTCTCACCGTAAACAGCATGTAAGGCAGGAGGACTTAACTCTGGAAAGGTAGTAGAGTACGCTTATGATCAGAAAAGTTTGTTTTTAAATAAAAATTTACTTTTCTATCCAAACACACACATGTCAGGATTATAAATGACACTGCTTTATGCATGTGGACTTCGGTGGAGAGTGGGAGCATCCCACACATCCACTAAAAACAAACAGAAAACCCTCCAAAACATCCTATCTCCTTGCTGAAGGATGGAATAACACCCAAATATTAAAAAATTTCTATTCAATCTCCCCGTTCTAGTGGTTTCATTTGCTCAGCGAACTCCCTGGGTCCCCAGGTAATTCACCTGGTGATGTCCTCTGTCAGCTGAGCGGGATCCGGTGGATAAAACTTGACATTGAAGGTAAAATCCCAGGGTCCTCCTGCAATTACAAAGAAGAAGTTGAGAAAAACAAACATACCAGAACAGCTTCGTGATAGTCAGTCGTTACAAACAGCTGGGGGTATCCAGTCTGATCTTCAAAATACAGCTAGTGGATCATAACATTGATTTTAATACAGCTCGCTCCCACAGCTAGCTGCTGCTTAAGCAGACGGTGTAAGATACCATTTCATTTACAGGAGCTAAGATACAAGCAGGAGAAAACAAAGCAGGGCAGGAAAATTCAGGTGAATAAACCACAACTTGTGGAAAAAAAATTAAATTCATTGCTAAGAAACTGAATTGCAGGTTTTTTCACTGATTGAAAAAGATTGATGAGGAGAGGTCAGGCGTGTGGTCTCGGTTAATGAACGAGCAACTGTTTTATCATTGAACCCCATTTTCAATTTCTTGTAAGGAGCAGATGTGCTAATTCACTCAGCAGCCTAACACACTGTGGTCAGACCACAGTTTAAACTCAACACAATACAAGCATCAATCTCTGGAAGAAACCAGCAAGGAAGAGCTTTACAAGTTCAGACCTAAATGATTTAACACACCTTGTTGCAAACCTTACACAGCATCGTTACAGCCATTAACTAGAGGGAGAATCCACATCATCACACCCAGAACTGGCATTATTTGTGGTTTGGACTGTTTAGGTGACACAGCTGAAGGGGTTATTTCCTCTTTTCCTTGAAAATAATCATGTTTACCCACAAAAACCAGTCCTGGCCAATCCATTAAGCACTCAAAGTAATTTTCATAGTTACAACTCCCCCACTGCTGTGCTTTTAACACTAGTTTAAAATACTATTCATTTCAGAAAGAGAAGATACCCCTGCGCTTAACTTGCTCAGAGATTTATGGCAATCTCAAACAGGGAGAAGGGAGGATGTAGCATTCATGGATTTACTTCTTATGCAACACCCTAACTGGGATTAAACACAAGGCATGTTGTTTTCATTACACACAGTTCAAAATGAGTTATTTCAAGAAGATATTTTAGGCAGCAGAGGTTACCTAAACCAACATACATTGGTGGACACAGATTCATCCACACACTCAACATAGATTCAAGTAAAACCAAATAATTTGCCATTTAACCCATCTCAGGGGATCAGATTCCACAGCAGGTCGCTCCTCACACTTCTGATTTGAATTTTACCTGCACGGTCAGAGCAGCTCATGCCCTTTACATACATCCTGGTATCGATTCCAAGAGAAGTTGATAAGAGCAGGAGCTGTTCCTGCTCCATAGCCCTGCGGCATTTCCTTCCTAATCTGTACTTAATGACATACTTCATTCTGCACCCCAAACCAACAGCAGGTGTAAAGCTGTGTTTCACTTTCGTAAAACAGTATTTCACTTCCAGAAAACAGTATTTTACTCTCAAAGCACTCAGACTTGCTCCTGAGAGAAAACAAAAGCATCTAAAATTTATTTCACTTTGACACCACCCCCTTGAACTAATTCAGTGCTAGTAGACCTGAAAATACAACTTTGGAAAGGATCTGGAATCTGCCCTGACACTACTCGAGCCATTTATCAATCCAGTACCCCTATTTGGACCCCAAAACAGCCTCAGAGTCTATAAAACCTTGCTACAGCATATAATTTTGCTTGGGTTCTCCTAGTCTCCTTTGAGATTTAAATGGTTCCCACTGACACCTATTTTCCCATCCACCATGGAGCAGATCTCCCATTTGAGCGTTGCATGGTAGCAGGGACAGTGTGGGTTTGCAGAGGGCGAACACACCCCAAGCTATATTTCCCCAAGGAAAATACATTTTTTCCTAAATCTAGAGCATCATTAAGTACTTAAGCAGAAGAAAAAGGATGCAGAGACTGCTTGAACTTGTGCTGATCCCTGCCAGACATCCTCACTTGAACTCTCACCCATCCTTGGGCCCCCCCAGATCACCCGCCAAAGCCACGCTTATTTAGGGAAGCAGGGAGAAACCACACACACTCACATGCTAAATTCAATCTACTTACCATGAACCTGTTTTTTTATTTCTTTGGCAGGATCCAGCCACGTCTATAAGAGGATAAAAACATTCACAGTTTAATAGACATTCCAGAAACACCAAAGAAAACTGCAAGTTGCTAAAAATATGGCAAAAAAGACAATATTTGACATAAATGCAGTCACAGAAACTGGAGAGATGGTGCATTTTTCACAACTTTTACTCCAGTCTGTGGATTCAGTGGGTGCATTTCCAATCCTTCACCTACCAGGTACTTGTAGGGGACACACGACGAACAGGAGTTATAAAAAATCAATATATTAGGGCTGCAAGCACATAGCAGCAGGTACGGTCATGGCCACATCCAGCTACGAGGGGCACTTGTGTAACACATTGGGTTTTTTTCTCCAGGACCTTTAAAAATAGGCAAATACGATGCTTGCACTCATTTTAGGCTCATTCTCTCTGTACTTACCCTACTCAGAACAAAGATCACCAAGACTTTCTATTATTAACTATGGTTTTTAATGACCTAATCACTGAAGAACGAGTGAAAACATCCAATCACTGGGGAAGGCTGGAATATTTTACAGCAGTGTGACATAAACTTCATCTCTTTTAAGTATGACTCAAGTTTCTAGTAATTATCTCAGCTACAAATTTAGAAATATATCCTTTTTTCCCCCTCCTCTCTGTAATTTGAGGTTTTGTGAGATGGTGGTGCAACATAAGCTTCAAAAAACAACTCCTGTTTTTGCCAGCATGGTTTGAGCAACTCCCAGCACGTCAAGAACAAGCCTTTCTCTTTGCAGAGTTCAGGGTCTGCCCTGCTGAATGGGATGGCACGGTGCTAACAGCCTTCCTGGAGAAGCAACGTTAAACCATTTTCATGAGCTCTGAGCAGGATTTGGACATCCAGGTCTCCTGAGGTGAAGGAATTAACCCACTGAATCCCCCAAGCTAATCTGTCTTGACCAGAAGGACACGTCATTTCATGGCAGGGAGGCGGTGATACTTACATTTAATCTCATCTTTTTATATGCTTGCCCCTCTAACCTATAAAACTGGGGATATAAAATGCTTTTGAAAGGTAGACATGCCACTTGTTGTCTCTTTAGGGCCACTGTTTTAAGCAGAGCATCTCTAGGTCCACGCCAGTGCCACGACTACTCGTTACTGAAGCCCTAACAGTTGGGTTTCGGGGAGCTGAGCCCAGGGTGCAGTCATGCCTCCTCAGCACTCATCCTGCCTGATCCAGCAGACAATGGTGGGTACATTAATTAACAGCACTTTGATCCAACACTGTATCATGAATCAGAAGGAAACAATCCTCCCTTTCAGAGCAGCATGAGCATCAAGCTCCTTCGGTGCAGACCAGCTGCTCCATCCACTGTCACCACCTCCTATTCCCACTGTCACCATCTCCTATTCCCACATGGAAATAGGGAATGTTTCTATTGCCCAGCCCCAGGAAAGCTTATTCCTAAATATCAAGGTGGAAAATCCTGCATGCAATCCTTCCCTGTCCAGGAATAGACATGTGCATCTCCACCTGCTCCACTCAGCCACGAGTGAGGCGCAGAAGCTCATCTGTTGATTTCCTATTAAGATAATTTCTACCTGTGAATCAGTTACTCACTGTCAAGTCTTGTTTGAAGTTACAGCAAGAGAGAGATGGAGCTTAAGCTTTCAAAGTTCAGTGAAATATAACCAGAAAGATTCCCCCAAAAAACCCAAAAATGGTGTTTTTTCCCTATTAGAACAATCTAGATTTCCACCAAGCAGCTTACTCTGCACTGGAGCTAAATGTACAGCGGCTTTACCTTCCTCAGCTCCTGGATCTAGGACACAAATCTGATAAACTACCTGTTTTCAGTCCCTGCTGCACAGCCCCTCAGCCCTCGTCAGCTCGGGGGAAGGAGGTGCACGCTTTGGCTTTCAGAAGAATCAACACCAGCACATCTGGACGTGAGCAGAGCGAGTCCCGGGGGTCCAGGAGCTGCAGTGTTGAGCTACCCTAAGTGTACAAAGTTGAGCTGCTCCAGCTAAACTCTTTTTGCTTTTAATTGGATCTAAAAGTACATGGGTCCCTCTATCTGCAAGCACAGCAAATTCCCAGAGTAAAAAAATCCAGCCCATATACATGGAAGTACATTTCACATACAAGAAAACAGGGAGACATCACATTAAAATAGTAAAATAAACACAAGACTGAGCTCTGCCTGCCTCAAATAGCAACAGGATGGTTATTTTGCCTGTGTATTAGAAATTCACACTTGCAATTAATAAGTATTTAATGACAAATGTATGTCACCTGTAGTAACCTGGTCCATATGCAACTGCTGTAGGCAAAGCACGGGAACAGTCAGAACATGGACCAACACAACTGGTCTAAAGGATGTAAAAGTGGGTGCTTGATTTCAATTTAGCACACTTTTGGTTAGCTTCATTAAACAGAGCTTGAGTAACTGCTTGAGTTAAAGCATAACCAAGGGTTTAAAAGATAAGACACTGCTTGAGTCTCACCAAACAGAGACCTTAAACTGAAACCGTATGAGTAAGAGTTTTGGTATGAAGAGTCATGCATGTTCTTTCACGGAGCAAAGGCTCAACTCAAAACTGCTCTGGATGGCTCTGACCAAACCTTACAAAAAATGACACCAGGACCACCAGCTTTCACTCCTGTTCAGTTTGGTGAACACAGGCTCCAAGACTGTCAAGTCCTCCTGCAGTGTGGGGGTTTCAGGTTCATCTTCTATAGCCTAAAAGTAGTTTATCTCTTCTTAAAATCACAATGAAAAACCCCTGCTGCTTTTCTACAGTGAGAAAAGCCTTCCCCCATCTTCTTGAGCTATAGCTTTACAAATTAATGGCATCATTTTGCAGTAAACTAGTATCAGGAATTTTGTCCAGGTGAAGATCCAAGCTCACATAGCTCTTTTTACTAAAATCCACGCTCCTGTAGTCATTTATCCACAATTTCTCCTTCTGTGATGAGTCTGTTTTTGGGGAGGACACCAAAAAGAGTTTTACGAAGAGCTTATACACCACCTCCTCCCCAGGGGAGATGATCCTTTGAAAGAGCTGCATCCACCTGGGTGTGGAACACCGTGCCACAGCAACTGCTTACCCTGGAGGCTGGCGTGTCCCATATGGCCAAACCAAAGTAGTCTTCTTCCAAGAGATTGAGGTGGTCACAGACTTTTTTAAGTAGATCCTGCCCCTTGGCATGTTTCTGCAAAGACACAAAGGATATTCTGTAGGACGGGTTGGTTTTTGCCTGCCCTTGTTCACGGGAGAGGGGAGAAAGAGAACGTAAAACCACACTGTACACTATTGGGAAGGGGAAAAAAGTCCTGAGTAGCTCAAAATCAGCTCTCCTGGCTGTTTCGGAGCAAGTACCCCTTAAAGAAAGAGCATCAGGCATAAAAATTCAAACCAAATGGGAACTGCAGCAGGTCTCTCTGCTACCACCAGTCCCCCCAAAGCTGAGCTTCTCAACACCACTCAATAAACACCAAGGATTTGTACAGTTTTTCCCTCTCAAAGTAGATCTACCGCACTGATATATCCCAGCTCCAGGCTGTCAGACAATCAGGCATCGATCAAAAGATGACCAACATAGGGTATGAAACTGCTGACACAACCCACTGCTATAGTCCCCCATTTTGGGGGCAACTTGGCTCAGCAAGGTCACAAAAAAAATAGCATCTCAGCACCAAAGTCCACCATTTCCATGGCCTTATCATCAACCCAATCTGCTGACCAAACCCAGTTTCTCCAGTTCCGCCTTATGTACCATAAGCTGCTCAGCACACAACTCCTTGCCTCCAAGAAACACACTTGGAACATCCCTAACTCCTCTTTTTATTTTCCCAAATGCTGCAGAAGTGAACTGCCCTTAGGAAGAGACACTCTTTTAGTCCAAAAGCATGAAGGAAAACATCCCTGAGGCAGAAAACGACGGTAACCAGAAGCAGCGAATTCTACTGGAGGCTTTGCTGAGGAGAAAGCGCAGTTCCAGTGACACAAAACCAGCTTTACTAACGCATCACTTGTGCCCTCATCTCTCCTTTGAGTCGTTACTTACGTGGCAACTGATCCAAGACCAGAGCCTTGGTTCATTCCAGTCCTTCAGCTGTAAGGTCCTTAGTGCGTACTTTGTGACTCTAGAGGTAACGCAGTGCACGTGTTGGCCTGGATATTTCTCAAGGAATTGGCAAAGGAATTAAAAACATCCCATGGTTGTCAACTGGAAAGGATGCCTGAGAGCACCCATTCTTAGAATCACAGAATGGTTTGGGTTGGAAGGGACCTTAAAGCTCATCCAGTCCCAACCCCCCTGCCAGCAGCAGGGACACCTTCCACTAGACCAGGTTGCTCAAAGCCTCATCCAGCCTGGCCTTGAACACTTCCAGGGAGGAGCAGCCACAGCTTCTCTGGCCAACCTGGGACAGTGTCTCACCACCCTCACAGTGAAGAACTTCTTCCTAATATCTCATCTAAACCTCCCCTCTTTCAGTTTAAACCCATTTCCCCTTGTTTTGTTATTAACTGCCCTTATGAAAAGACCTTCCCCAGCTTTCTTGCAGGCCCTTCAGGTACTGGGAGGCCACTAGAAGGTCTCCCTGGAGCCTTCTCTTCTACAGGCTGAACAGCCCCAACTCCCTCAGCCTGTCCTCATAGGAGAGGTGCTTCTTCTTGGATAAAGGCATTTGTGCTGGTCTTTGCCTACACCTTTGCAATTCCTTCCCAATCAAGCCTTAATAAATTCTCGAAATGCTAGAGGAGGATTATATTGGTGTTAAATCCAAGGTACACGTCAAGAGGGTCTCAACGACAGCAGCCCCTCCTAATCCACTCCACAGTTCCCACCACCACTCTCTGTACCTACAGAAAGAGATTTCTAATGTCCTGCTCAAATAGGGACCAACCACACCACCACCAGCTCTCCCACCAGCAGTGTCCATGCAGCCTGCTCTGCACTGGTGTGGCCTCACCTCCAGTACTGGGGGTTGTTTGGGCACCACAGGAGAAAAAGGATCTAAAGCTGCTGGAGAGTGTCCAGAGCAGGGACACAACATTGGGGAAGGGTTTAGAGGGGAAGCTGTGTGAGGAGAGGCTGAAGTCACTTGGTTTGTTCAGCCTGGAGAAGAGGAGACTGAGAGGAGATCTCATGGGGGTCTAGAACTTCCTCCCAAGGGGAAGAGGAGGGGCAGGCGCTGATCTCTTCTCTCTGGCCACCAACGAATGCCAGGAGCAGAGGAAATGGCAGGAAGATGCGGCAGGGGAGGGTGAGGTTGGCCATGAGGAAAAGGTTCTTGAGGCAGAGGGTGGTGGAGCACTGGAACAGGCTCCCCAGGGAGGTGCTCATGGCACCAAGCCTGACAAGATTGCAGCAGCATTTGGCCAAGGCCCTTAGGGACATGGTGTGAATGTTGGGATTGTCCTGTGCAGGGGCACAAGTCGGACTCCATCATCCTGGTGGGTCCTTCCAGCTCACAACATCCCGTGATTCTGTGATTTGAAGGCATCACTGCAAGAAACTCGAGCACAAAGCCACAGCGAGCTGCCGCCAGCATTTCAGGGAACAGTTTCCTTTTGGGGGCTGCACAAAAAATCACCAGCAAAAGGAAAAGCAACTGGGGTGTCAATGGTCTGAGCTGATCCCGGGCAGGAACAGCAGCGATGTCGTTACACAAACGGTCGGTGCTGACCTACTTGCCCAGGATCACCCAAGGTAACCGCTTTCCCGAGGAGCCCTGTGCCCAGATACCCTTTCCTGGCCCATTTAGCCAGCAGGACTGGGGAAAAACAAGCTGATGGAAGTACACTCTAACGACTGGATTATTAATATTCTGGACAAGTGCTTCAATACTGAAATGGGGATTTCTGCGAGCTTTTTATTGCCCTGACAGCGAGACAGCTCTGTGAGAAAAAGGGACAAAATAAAGCAGAAGAAAAGCTCTCAGATGAAGGGGTTTGCAGTGCTGTAAGTCAAGATAATGATTTTAAATTGTTTACTGCAAATATATTCAACTGCAGGCTAAACACAGCACGTTTTTCTTTACATCCAAGCTCCAGGAGTTACGTTAGCCAGCAAACATACGTTGGGTGAACAGAAAAGCACAACTCAACTTGACAACCCATTTCATTCAAGGGAAAGGGGCAGAAAATATTCAGACAATCCCAACCTAACACAAAAACCTAAACTCTAGTGTGGGATACAAATGAGAGAGAAGATGAACAGCAAGTAATATAACTTTTTTTTTTAAACCTCCCCCCACCTTTATAAAGCAAGACACCCAGGAAATTGTAGAACAATTAAAAAATAAAAAGATTCCTAGGCACTCATAGATTCTTACAACACACTAAATAAGTTGTTACAGGTTCTAGCAAGACTGTTCTGCACTAAAGCTTGTCGTGTAATTCACCAACAGCAAATTAGGCCCCTATTAAATGGTGTTTGTGGTGATTTTTCATGGGGAGGAGAAGGGAGAGGGAAAAGAGGTGAAGCAAAAGCAAACCCCAAAAGTACTTACATCCACAGAGCACTCAAAAATGTTGTCATCCAGCAAGACGACTTTGCAGTACATGTTTCTGTGTTTTTTTACTGCTCTCTGGGCAGTTTTCAAATCCTTCTCTGCTTTGGTCTCTGGAGTCTCTTGTTTTGGCTCTGGCTTGGCACACTCTTCCTTCAGTTCTCCTCCTTCCTTGTCCCCAAGGTCTCTGCTGTCCGGCTCCTGGTCGTCCCTCCTCTCCTCCTGTGCAGGCTGAAAACCCCACATCACCCAAATTACAATTGAGATGTGTCAAGTAAAAAAACCATCACATGAAACAAGAACTGTGTAGGTGCAACACAGGGCTGGGATCTCACCCCAAAATTAGCTATCTGACTTAAAGGTGTAACTGGGACCTGGAGCAGCAGCTTGGGTGAGCGAGGTAATGATGTTAATTTTTAAAGCCTTTCAAGTCATTCTCAAGTCTTCATTTCATAAAGGATGTAATAGAAAAGGAAAAAGGGTTGATTAGAGAAATCAGGGCCAATTACATCATGCAAATCCTCATGGTCTACAAATCCTCATTTGCCTACAAGAAAGCTGGGGAGGGACTTTTCATAAGGGCAGTTAATGACAAAACAAGGGGAAATGGGTTTAAGCTGAAAGAGGGGAGGTTTAGATGAGATATTAGGAAGAAGTTCTTCACTATGAGGGTGGTGAGACACTGGCCCAGGTTGCCCAAGAAAGTTGTGGATGCCCCCTCCCTGGAAGTGTTTCAGGCCAGGTTGGATGAGGCTTTGAGCAACCTGGTCTAGTGGAAGGTGTCCCTGCTGCTGGCAGGGGGGTTGGGACTGGATGAGCTTTCAGGTCCCTTCCAACCCAAACCATTCTATGATTCTATGGTCTTAATGTTAGCAAATTTTGGACTAGTAACTTTTCCCCCTCCTCAGCCAGATACCCAGCACACCCACTGCAGGGGCCCCCACACTCCCACTGCCACCCAGGGCGATGGGCTTTGCCCCAGTGCTCCAGCCCCCAGTATGGTAGCAGTAGTATGAAAAACAGGGGTCAGCGCTGAGACTTCACAGCTGCCTGAGCTGACCAAGCAGCTCTCTGCCACCAAAAATGGAAGGCAGCCTTCACACCACTCTCCCTTTGCCTACTGAAGCACTTTGCAAGCCAGTTTAATTCATTAAACCAGCAGAAAAAGATGCAGTTGGGGACAGGAGGAGGAAGGAAGCTGGGTTGGTTTTTTTTCCACTGCCATTTCAGCAGGTTAAATGAGTTCACAACAAGCTCCAACAAGTGCTGGAAGAGGTTTGATGCAGCAGGAGCACGCAGCCGGCGCAGAGGAAGAGCAAAACCCTGTCCTTTCAGCCCATCACATCTCATGAAATCATCACACCCAGGCACAACTGCACGGAGGTATTTAAAAAAAACTAAATAACGTTCACAAGCTGCTGACTTCTGCTCCAACAGGGCCAGGACAATCGGGAGCAGGGAATCAGGCAAAGCTCGTAATGCCCGGCGGTCAGCATTTATCAAAGAGGCAGCACCTCGTAAATGCTTTCACGGCAGAAATATCTGCCGAGTGTCACAGTTCAAAAAGCCACTGCCGTTGATCTAAAATAAGAACTACAAAAAAAAAAAAAGCATGCTTCATCTGAAACAAACACCCCATGGTGAAGGAAGGCTGTGGAGGCACACTCACACGTGCTTAAAAGCAGTAAATCAAAGTTAAATAGAGAAAGAAATCAGAAAGAAATCGTGTAGTTCCTCTTGAAGATAAAATTTCTGGGTTGAAATTCCATGAAAATTTCCAGCTCCCCCCCCAACTCTACTAATCCCAGCCCTCACAGGTACAAAACATGACCAGAGATCATCCCAGGTTTTCCACAGGCTCAGAAATTTGAGGGGAAAAAATAGAAAAAGGTGCTACATACTACATTCTCCACACCTTTGTAATTTTAAGGAGGTGGATTTACAAGTACTGCCTGCAACTGGCAAAGCTCTGACTTGTATTGCTCAAAAAACCAGCTGAAATCTGGAGTTTGCAGACTTGTAACACCTCTCTGGAGCCCATTCAAAATGTAAAGCGGGGGGGGTAAGTAATCCAGATTTTACCACTAAGGTGCTGTGACTCCAGCAATACACACAAAGGTTGGTTGGGTTTTAAGAAATCCTCATCTCAGGGGAAGGAGCACTCACCTTTCTCTAACTCTGGGAAGCTGCGCTATCAATGGCAGAGCTGCACTTACCCAAGACACCTGCCAAGGAGTCAGAGAAGGTATCTAATACCCCCAAATCAACACCCAGCAGCAGCTTTGTGAATGTTTCCTTGGGGGTGTCTCTGCCTCAGTTTCTACTATGCTTTAAAAACTTTAAATTTTGCATGAAAAATGACCCTGGCTGTAAAGAGTAGACACCAGACGGCTACTAGGAGCTGGGCTCAGCCCACGTGCTGTGCAGAAATCCCTGTCTACATGATGCATAAGCAGAAAATATTTGTATTTGGCAGGCTCAGCACCAGTCTGGGCTGAACAGATCTAAACAGATGACCAAGTTCTGAAAAGCCAGGTTTGTGCTCCTTCAAGTCAAGGAAACCCTTTCCCAAATCCACATCCTGCCACTGACCTGCCTTTATTCTGTAGACACCAAGGACATCCCAACAAGCAACCGCTCTGCTGTGAATTATGAATGTGAACCCTAGTTCTGATGTGACTTCCCAGGGCTCAGCAGAGTAAAGAGTCAGCACGGGACATTTTAAGTTAAGCTGTGAAGTGTGAGCACCATTTCAGGAGCAGGAACTTTGCAGGACAGTCTAATACAGGAATGCAAGAGTGGGAAGTATGTGATGCAACACAGGGGGCTGACAAGGGCTTCTTTAGTATCTCATGAATTTTTCTGACTAAGCTTATCATCCTAGGATAGGAAGTTTTTATAGTTTTGGCTAAGACAACACATTTTCAAGAAGAGAAGGCAGCATGTCACACAGAGCAGGGTGTTTTACCTGTGTTTCTGCACTGCTTAAGGAATGAAGATCTAGGGATGGATCGGTTTTGAGCTCAGGCTCAGGAGCTGCAATCGGGGCTTTCACCAGGATGTCTTCATCAGGGCTGGCTCCTAATCCCAGGTCTTTCTGGTCACCTCCCACCTCTTTAGGAGCATCAGTGTCTTTGTCCTCTTCGGACACCTGAGACTTGGGCCTCCTGAGAAAGGATGAGAACAGGCGGGAGAGAACTCGGCCCTCAGAGGTGCGGCGCTCCTTCTTGCTCTGCTCCTCGTGCGTGGGCGTATCGCCGTTGGAGGTCTTCTGCTTCTGCCCCGCTGCAGGCTGTCCCTCCGACGTCTGCTGAGCCCCTTCCTCTAGGGAAGCCTCTTGCTTTTGTGTTTCAGCAGCTCCTTCCTCCTCTTTGGCTTGCTGCTGCTCCGAATTGTCAGCATCCGCCGCTGGGCTCTTCTCTGTTGTCATGATGATGCTGTAAGAGAGATGTACAAAAGGTCTCCATCAAGAAAATTCCAATATTTAAGTCTCCATTAAGCTATTCAAACCAAGCCACAAGTACAGACACACCATGTTCCCCAGTCACATCACCTTGTCCTGCCAACTCCAGCCTACATTAGGAGCAAACAGATCATTCATTTAGCTAAGGTTTGCTTTGATAGAAACATCTCTGCCGACCTTTGCTCGTGCATCTTCCACCATTTGGAAAATGCTGACTCCAAACTGCTAAATGTCCTGGCACCAGGTCTGCAACCTTAAAAATGATTTAAAAATTGAAACAAGATTAGGGAAAGGGGAGGAGACAGCAGAGGGTCTTGCTCCACAGGGCTGTTCTCAGGTCCTCTCTTTCTCCCAGTCCCTGTTCCCCTCTGGCAGCAGTGGCTGTGGGAGCAGAGCAGATGAGAATCATAGAATCACAGTGTCATTTAGGTTGGAAAAGACCTTTAAACTCATCAAGTCCAACCATATGAGGACACATACATGACCAGGCAACCTTCCTCGCACCACACCATGCCAAAACCCGAGACAGCCTGCGATGGCTTGCAGTGTTACAGCATCCTGCTCCACCACTGCAACTGGAACAAGAAATCTCCTACTGGAGAGTTAAAAATTGCATGGCCACAACAAATTTTAACAGCTGCTCACTTCTAAATGACCCTGAAAGAGGTCACAGATCCTCAGTATGAACTAAAAAAAGGGATATCTAAACACGATGAAGCACACTGGTGCTCTGCTCAGGTTGGGACTCATCAGTGTTCATCAGCTATGTTGATCTGCACAGGACAGGTCCAGTGGACCTGAGTGGGCTTCAGGATTCATGAGATCTTTGCAGTGCACACTAGAAAAATGTAAAATCAAAAGGTTTCCAAACAACCCCCATAACAGAGAGCAGATTTCTTCAGAGCCTGGGCTATTAAGCTGACGCAATGTTTATTTCAACTTTAGCCTGGGCTGTTGACACAAAAAGATGGAAATCATATGAGAAGAATCTCTATTTAAGGTGTAAAGAGGACCCAAAATAATCATGCTTTAGAGAGGATAGAACTAATCTTTGCGTGTTGCATCACATGTATCTGCACCAATAAATTGTTGCTGCTTACACAGAGCAAACAGCATATAATCCAATCTGCCTTTCAATCCTCCCAGTCCCAGCCTCGGCATACAAACATTTGCTCAAAACACATACTTAAAATTAAGAAACACTTCAAGACGTCACCCTCCTACATATTATTGCATTCAACAATTTTAATTTAGCTCATCCTGATTGCCAAAAGAACTGAAGTGCTTGAAAGAGAAAAGCCCTCCCAGCTTTCCAAAGTACTCCTTCTTTCCCTGCATTTAATGCAAAAGCTTAATATTATTCTTAAAGCCGTGGATAAAGCAAAGCAGCATTAGAGATCTTCACTGAATCTGCTTCCCCAGCAATGCAAATTTCCTGGGTTTACAAGGTTCGTTGTGGTTTTATTTTTTCTTTTTGGGGAGAGAGGGTTTTTTTGCAGGAAGGTCTTTTGGAAAAGCAGGGATGGTAACCCACAGGGTCTGCGCTCCCATCGGAGTGATTCAGAGCGGTGTCAGATGTTGGGACAGGCTCTCTGAACTCTTTGAAACCTCTTCACTTGGATTTAGTCCCACCAGCCAGCTTTGGGGATGAGCTGCAGGGCCCATTTTAGTCTGGTCTCCTGCAGAAGCCAGGTTTACATCCTCCTGCCCTACACACCATCTCCCCTCGGTGAGCTGCTCTGGGTTTCTCCAAACCCGATGGAGAGGTGGAGGTCAGTGAAACAGCAGCTTTCTCCTACACTGAGAAAATGGGGATGGGAGCAGACAGCCTGCACGGGCATCCACTGGCATCTGACACACCAGGGACAAGGCAAAGATGCTGCCAAAATCCAGATGTGGATGGAGCACAGAATGCTTGAAAACGGAACATTTATGCTTTAATTTGAATCAGTTATATTTTGGATTTGAAAATATTTCCCTCTTGACTCATAATTTCCTTTCTTCATCCTTGGGGCTATGACCACCTCATCCCATGTGAGAGAAGGTGGAGATGCAGATGTGCAGAAAACCACACTGCACGAGATCTCCTCCTGTGGTGCTTTGTACAGGAGAAGACAGGACAGCTTGGGATAACCCAACTGAGACAGCGAGAGCACACAAGGGCAACTCTCCAAAATGCTGTGAGGTAGGAGTTATATCACCTCATTTCCCCAGAAGTTTTGCAGGAGGAGTTTGTTTTTTGCAGGATTATCACAGAACAGGCTCTGTGAGGAAGCTGGAAAAGCCAAGTTAAATGAAAAGTGATGGAGGATTCACGCAGCACCCAGCTGGCTCCCACCAGCACCCTTGAGGAGGGGGCAGCTTCATGCCTGCTGCTCACTTTGGGGGGAAAACAAAACAAATCCACAAGGTTGAATTTCCTTTTCCCCTAAACCAGAAACATCAGCAATAAGGGAAAGCAAGTTAAACCCAACCACACTCCAGAGCTCTGAGACCAAGGGTTGGCTGCTCACAGAGCTCACACCATACACTGAATACCTGGAAGATGCTATTAGCAGGGTGTGGGATGGCTCCCGGCTCGTGGGGACAGAACTGAGGTTCCCACTGATTCAGTAGGGCTGGAGAGGGATTATGGCATGAGTGGGGTCTGCAGATGGGTTCAGGAGAGGTCTGGAGGAGGCTGTGTGCTAAGAAAGGGGGCATGGGGCTGCGATTGGTTTGCAGGTGGCATCACACAGGTGAATTACCCCTGCAGCTCTTACTGCTGTTCCCCTTTCTCCCTTTGATCCCTTGCTAAGGAGCTGCTGGCCCCGTCAGCAACACAGGGCTCTGTTTGCAGGGTCACCCCACTCACCACGCAGCCAATTCCCACGCTCAACACCTCACCAAAACTCCTAGAGATGCTACAAGGCAGTGCGGGGGGAAACAAACTATGTTCAGTCAAAGGCACATCACCCCAAGCCCATGATGCAGGGCTCACCACAGCCAACTCCCAGGGCAAAGCTCCTGATGCCCAACACACACAGAGCAGGATGGACACATTGCAAGACCATCCCACCATGAACACAGGACAACAGCGAGCTCCTTTTCACACCAGCTGCCAAAGCAGCAGGCTTTGTAGTTCTTTCCCACTGTGTTTGTTTGGAATAAATAGGTTTGTAAGAATCATTATCAGAACACACATGGGATGCATGTTGCTGTCTTAAGAATAAAAAGGCAGAATCGAGGTTCTTGCAATGCCAACTGTGGGGAGGGCACAGCTGAAGAGCAGCTCTTATCAGCCGTGGTAAACAAGAGGCACAGTCCACAAACAAGCCTTTCCTCTGGACATAGTTTTCCTCTCTTTAAACATCAACATTTCTGGAACAATAAAAGTTTACTTGTTTAGATTTCAAAGTTGCAGTCGCAGAACGTTGCCGGCGCAGGAAGGTGGGTCTCGCTGGTCTCCGTGTCTTTCCTCCATCCCCTGGGAACCACCTCACAGCTCGGCCAGATCCCCCGAGAAGGGCTGGAGATACAGAGATAGGCACGTACGAGCCCTTCCCTTTCCAGTAAACATTTCATAGTGGCACCCAGCACCAGGAACTCACTGGGTGCAGGCAAACATCTTGCTGCAAGACCCAAGCGTGCTTCTCCGATGCGCGGGCTCAAGGCTCGTTCCTTCCCTTTGAAGTTTTATGTTCAGAAATGGTTTCAACCAAAAGCAAAGAGATTTGTAAGCAAGCAACATGATCAAGCAGACGTATTACTTTTTTAAAAAGGCACCTTTGTGCACGGAGATGTTTGCTAAGTAGTGTTTTATTTCCAACCCAACCCACAGCAGAGCCAACAAGAAGAGCGAGGTTCCTGCTCTGCTGCTCTTCAACTCGTTATTTGGAGAAAGCACTGCCCACAGCCAAACCACAAGCTGCTTTTTTTTATTTAAATTAAATTTTCTTCCATCACTATTCCAGAAGGCAATTCTGCAGAGCCTGCAGGTGCCTTGGGAACTCCCTGGATGCTGGAGAAGGATGTTCTGCTCTTGCAGGAGCACCCAAGCACAAGCTGCTCACCTCCTGCTCTCAGCTGCTACGCTTATAAATGCTGGGTTTGGGTTTTTTTTTTGGTAGAGGGTGAGGGTTTGATGCCAGACAGCCTGTAAAAGGCAAACTCTTCACAAGTCTAGTGGAGAGAAGGCGTTTAACGCTACGGAAATAAGCAAATCACAGCAAAACTTAGATATGATCCCACATAGAGATTTCAGAGTAAAAATCTGATCAGAAGAGAGTTCAAGGATGAATTTCTATTTAAGCATTTTAAAATTTAAGAACATGCTATCCAGACAAGAAAGCTTTAGCAACAGGAAGCAATCTGAAAAAAAAGATAATTAAACCTTTCTCTTCTCCTAAAGGAAAGAGAAGGCTCAGGGGAAACCTTATTGTGGCCTTTCAATACTTGAAGGGGCCATAAGAAAGATGGGGACAAACTTTTTAGCAGATCCTTTAGTAACAGGACAAGGGGTGATGGTTTTAAACTCAAAGAGGGAGATTCAGACTGGATGGAGGAAGAAATTGTTTACAATGAGGGTGGTGAGACACTGGCCCAGGTTGCCCAGAGAGGTGGGAGAAGCCCCATCCCTGGAAACATTCCAGGTCAGGTTGGACGGGGCTCTGAGCAACCTGACCTGGTTGAAGATGTCCCTGCTCACTGCAGGGGGTTGGACTAGATGGTCTTGAAAGGTCCCTTCAACCCAAACCATTTGATGATTCCATGATTCTAAGCACATCCGGAGCTGCCTGTGCTGCTGCTGCTTAGAGAAGACAAATAAGCTTCTCCCCTCCAAGGAGACCTGCGCTGCAGGTCAACCTCCCCACCAACAGCATCCCCCTTCACCTGCACTGGATCAGCTCCTAGAGAGGACCTGGACCTCCTTGTATCATGTGCCCTCAGGGACATGGTCTGAATCTTGGGATTGTCCTGTGCAGAGACAGGAGTTGGACTCCATGATCCTTGTGGGTCCTTCCAACTCACAATATTCTATAGTTCTATGGTATCCCACAGCACTACCGGGAACATCAGTGCTTCAGTGACAAAGGGAGAGAGCCCTGCACATCTCTTCTTAAAAGATATCAGCATCTCTGAACACCAAACATCAAAGCAAACCCCATCACAGGCATTTTATGAACCTGCTGTCCCCTGCACAGCAGACCCTCCAGCCACCCAAATATCCTGAGACCCCCAACCTCAAGGTTCACCCCATTTCTATCAAAGGGCATGGCTGTAGGGAGCACACAACATCTCTGCAGGCTCGTTGTCACCTATACACTCGCCCTGCTTTTCTGCATCAAAATCATTTAAACAAAGTAGACTTGAGGCTTAAAAGGAATATAATGGCTCATTGCTCATCCTGTTCCCAATATCCATGGTTTGATCCAACACTAATTAATATCTGATAAGTAGAGGGTAGAAAAACTCTATTTCAACCCCACACTGCTCCACGGGCTCTGGTCTTGTGGACATCAAAAGATAACACCTTCCCAAGTCAAACCATCTCCCTTTTCCAGTCTGCACACACCAGCTCCGAGTCGAGAAAAACTTCAAGCCTGGAGGATACTGACTCATTCCCTGTGCCTGTGCTCCTGGAAGGTTTGCATTAAATGATGGTCTTAGTTCTTTGGAAATAACGATGCTGCTCGTTTGGGTTGTTTTGTGACAAGTTAGAGGCTCAAAGAAACACTAATATTTAGATAAGTGTCTGTCACCGTCTTCTACCTGTCAGTCTCTCTTATTTAGGCACACATATCTAATTTATCCCTGCTTCCAAGCCTGGAAAAACCATTTATGGCTTATGCCATAACTTACTTAATTCCCAGTGTTTTGATCTTCAGAGAGAGAAGAAAAAGGACGATCCACCAAGAAGGTTCATTTCTCAGAAACACAAACCGTTTTGCAGCAATGCCCAAAGTCAGATAATGGTAATCACCGTGCTGGAACAAACTGTCTTGACCTTCCTACCCAAAAATGTGTGGCTTCGCCAAATGCTCCTGCTACAGCAAGAGCTGGAGACAACGATAAGAGAGAAATTTCTGCTAAAAATAGGCAAAAATCAAATAGTTTCAGCAACAGCGTGGGGTTTTTTTGAAAATGCGTTCCTTCCCATTTCATAATGTGTGTGAAAAGCACACAATTCACCAGGGAAACTACGCAGAACGTTGTTGCTCTGAACAGATAGCACAGGCTGAAAACTCTGTTTTTTTCAAGACCTGCTGCACGTGCAACAAACCCACGTCCGTGAGTAGGAGAGGAGGAAACTGCAACCACCACGAGCAGGACTTGCCCCGCGCGTGCGTCTGACTGACGTATCCTACACATCATTTTTACTACAGTTGAAAAACACAGCAGAGAGCTGTTTGTTTGGGGCTTTTTTAACCAAAACAAGAAATTCAAATGCAATGAAATAAACCTCTCAATAAGAAATTTAAACAATTTAATACTGTAAAGCACCAGAACCTTTCAAAATTTATTTAGTATATTTTATTAGAGGAATAATTAGCGCTGGTATTTTATAACCAGTGCTGGAATTAATGTGTATCATCTTTTTTATGCTGATAATTTAGGTCTTGAACAAAAGGGATGCTGTCACTCAGCTGGCAACGCTACCTTACGCAGAGGGTAACAGGAGACTTC
>NW_010325142.1:0-21906 GCF_000700745.2 Antrostomus carolinensis | reverse complement strand
GGGGGAAATAAATCACCCAACACAACACAGATGGCACATTACAACCACCCGGATTTAATTCTCAATAGACCAGCCCTCGTAATCTACTGTATGTCGGCAGCACCAGGCCCCTCTTTCATCTTCTGGTACCGTACAGCTTTCCTATTTAAATGAGGGCAAAAAATAGTAGCTCACCATCTGCTGAAAGCAAATCATTTATGTCAAATTGAAGACGGGGTTTATAAAATGACCTGACTAAATGGAGCAGTAAGTGCATTACAAGCGAAGGGAGCCAGGAGCTCCTCCCATGTATCCTCAGAAATCCTCCTGGATGGCGTGGTCCTCAAGAGCATAAGTGTGAAGTTACTATCCTGAGGGGTTTCATAGAATCATAGAATCCCAGACTGGTTTGGGTTGGGGAGGACCTTAAAGACCATCCAGTCCCACCCCCCCTGCCACCAGCAGGGACCCCTTCCACTAGACCAGGTTGCTCAAAGCCTCATCCAGCCTGGCCTTCAACACTTCCAGGGAGGAGCAGCCACAACTTCTCTGCCCAACCTGTTCCAGTGTCTCACCACCCTCACAGTGAAGAACTTCTTCCTAATATCTCATCTAAACCTCCCCTCTTTCAGCTTAAACCCATTTCCCCTTTTTTCGTCATTAACTGCCCTTATGAAAAGTCCTTCCCCAGCTTTCTTGTAGCCCCTTCAGGTACTGGGAGGCCGCTATAAGATCTCCTCGGAGCCTTCTCTTCTCCAGGCTGAACAGCCCCAACTCTCTCAGCCTGTCCTCACAGCAGAGCTGCTCCAGCCCTCGGATCATCCTCGTGGCCTCCTCTGGACTTGTTCTAGCTGCTTTGCTCTGAAAGCACTGAAATTGAAATGAAAATATGGACTTGTCACTGGAACTTTGTCTACAGCACTGGGTTTGGAAATGCTGTTCATGTGGGACCTGGTAAGAAAAAAATCCCTTGAACTTGGAGCAGTTGGAGCTGGAATAGAGCCATGGGGAAGGTGAATACACCAGGCTGCCAGCAAAACAGAGCTGCTCACAGACTGTGCAACACAGAAGCAGATCAGTAGTTTGTTAAGACTGAGAAAACTGTCAGTTTAATACAAGCGTTCCTTCCCATCCCGTGGCGAGCAGCGGAAGCGATTCTCGGGGCTCCCTTCCTCTGCTTCAACACCGTCAGAGCAGAAACAACATTTCACCTCAAATACACAGCACCTGCTGGAGCTTTCCCTCTGCAGAAACGATTCTCCAAACCACCCAACCACACCAAACTCCCCACAGAGGACACGGCGAGCTCAGCACCCTCCTTTGCAGGAGGAGCTGGTATCTGCCCAACCTCGCAGAGGAAGGGAGGGACCCCCAGCACCCATCCCCACCCCGCTGCAGCTCCGGCACCTGCGCTGTGCAGATAGCATCCCCCAGGACTGCTCTGTCCAACTGCTCCTCGAGCAAAGGCAGGGAGCGTGGGCAGCCCGGCACACGGGAAAGGAGGCAGGAGCCAAAAATCTGTGCAAATAAAAGCAGTGGGAAGGGTGCAGCCCGCACGCTGGCGAGAGGCACTTTGTCACCAGCTAGCCAGGCCAAGGACACGTGGGTTCCGTCCCAGCAGGTCGCTCCATCCCAACTGCTCCTGACTTTGCACTGAAGGAATACCTAGGGTGGAGATGACAGTGAAGGAGAGATGGTGACACCAGCACCACACGTGACAACAGCCTCCTTCCTCCGGCAGCACACTGCTTTCTAAAGCAACTTAAGTAGAAACAAGCAATAGATCTCCATCAACTGACTAGTAGGATTTTTTTCCATGTATTATTCATATGGGTGGGTTGTTTTTTTCCCCTGCCTGAACACAGATGTGTTTACTCACACTGTGCCTCATTTACACTCAAGGTTTAACATAACAGGGCTCATTTTCCCTCCTTAACGGTTTTTCAAGTGCAAGGGTAAAGCACTTTTTTTTTTTGCTTTTGTTGTTTTCCCTTTAGTTGTTTCCAAACCAAAGCTATAATTAGAACCCAAGAGGGACCTGCAGGACTCCTTTGATAAAGAGCTGCCTGCTAGATAAATAACACCCCTACGCACACATACATACACCACTCTGCCATGTACCTACCACTGCAGCACCGAGAGCCAGAAGGATGTTTGATGCTAAAAGATCTTAACAGGCTTCATCACCAGGTGCTGCTCTGCAGTGGGTGTCAACAGCTCCAGCTCACAGACACATGGGCTGTTCTGCTGCGTGCTGGGGACATGGTGCTTAACCGCTTGGTTTGTAGTTATACGGCTGCAATGTAATTTGCATTCATCCCAGTGCCTCAAATACATCCGCCACACCCTGGTACGACACACCGAATTCATTAAAAATAACCTATCGCGCCAGTTGTTTTTATGTTATTAGCTGCACAATTAATGCACAACATTTAAACTATCAAAGGGAACTACTGACAAGGGCTGGCGTGGCCTGAGTCACGCAAAGCTCACCCTCCACCAAGCCCACGGACAAGCTGGCTGAAAGCAACCTCAACCTGGGCTTTAAGCTCAGTTTACTGCTTCAACATTGCCCCTGAATATGCAGGACAGTTAAACAAGTCAGCACTTACCCTAGCCTAAGCTGATTTCAAGACCTTTTCTCCTGTAAATCAGTCATTATTTCTCCTCCTGACACCAACACTCCAAAAATATTCAGTGCAAAGGAGACTCATTCTCTCCAGCAAGAGCCTGTGGTGAGGACATCCCAGGACACACCATCTAGACCAGTGCTACAAGGGTCTGCCCCTCGACAGCAGCACTGTGGTTTTGTTGCTGTTTTAAGGAGTTGGTATGAGCTGTAAAGCTGAGTTTATTTAACACAGTTTGATCTGTGTGTTCACTGCAACCATCCAGCAACAGCAGCGAAGATGGGGGTTGCAAGGGGACAATTACCTTTACTGTAATTATCAATAAGCTCTTAACATTGCGTTTTTAAAGTTTAATGATCCCCACCAAGGAGTGCTGGAGGGCACCAGCCCACTGCAGATTATCCTGCTAAATTCCTCAGTTCTTGGTTTTCTCAACAGGATGCTCAAGTCTCAGTCGCTTACACCTGCAGAGCAACACAGCGGATGGAGAAGCTGGAGACCTCCTCAGCCTGGAATGATCCAGCCCCACCAGAGCTGCTGGCTCTGGAGACACGAGTGGGATGGCTGCAAAAGCTTTGCCAAGCCCAGGATGAATGAGTCAGCCTGGCAGGGAGGTTTGTACAGTGGAGTTTCGCTGGGTGGGTAGATACCACCACAGGTATCGTACTCACAGCAGCAGCAGCCTGCGCTTGCTCCCGCGCGAGGGGATGGGTTTGTTTCAGGAAGCTGCCGTCCTTTCATGTTCTCCCTTTTCTGAAGTCTCTCCTTCCAGGCTCAGCATCTTATGCAGCAACAGCAGGACAGCCAGAGCCTCGTGAAGGAGGAGAAATCTGTTCCCATCACAAACCTCACGCTGTATAATCCCAGTATCACACCAAGAACCCCGACTTTAACTGTTTGGAAACTTGCACGACCATACGTTTAGAAACCACTAAAAGCTAATTAAAGTCCCCTAACAAAACCAGAAGAGCCTGCAGAAGCACAAGCCCTCTCCAAGCTGGCTGCAGCTCCTGAAGGCACACAGCAATGGGGAACACAAACTGGGGTGCAGACCCCAGCAGATGCTGAGCTTGCCCCAAGACTAGGGACATGAAAACATCTTCTGTTGGCACTGTGCGTAGAAGGGCAGAGGGAGGACTCTGTTCCAGAAAGCTCCCTTGCTTTTTTTTTTCCCCTTTTTTTTTTTGTTAAATAATGCAGGCGATGAGCTAATTCAAGCTCTGTACCTTTCCCAGAAAAGCATCCCATGGGGACAATCCTGCTGTGCATCTCCAGGCTCCTGCCTGGGTCTGAAGACAGCAGACAAACACCCAGCACCATTCAGCGCCTGGGTGCAACCGTGTTCTCAACCAGACCTGGTCCACGGGTAATCAACAGTCAGACCTGCAAACCAATCACTCAGATGTTTTCCCAAACACTCATACCCACGAGTCAGATGCTGTTTGTAAAGCCTCAAGGTATTGACTCAGTTTCATTGGGACAAACTCAAGTGTCACCAAGGTGCCAGAAGGACATTGCCCTGACAAATGCAGCATCATGTATTACAGAAGGGCACTGCATGTCCCTGGCACACACTCAGACACTTAACTCCACCTCCACAAGGATGGTTTTCTTCCCATCTTTCCTCTCATGATGCTCAGTGACCCCAAAGCCACCTTTCTACCTAGGGTGGCTTCATAAACTGGAAAGCAAAGGAGAAGATGGTTCCTGGAAAATCAGAGCTGGGATTGCAACATCTCCCGTGCAGAGGGCGTTCCCCCAGCAGCCCTTCAGGGATCCTGCACCCACGCAACATGCAACACCCGCCGGGAGTCAAACAAGCAACGGGAGATCAGAGTGTCAACATCCTCACTGGCAACCCCAATCCCAAGGCAAAGTAGTTCTCCTCTTAGCAAGGCTAAGGAGAAGTTCAAGTGGAGCACAGCTTCCTCATATTTCCATTACACAACGTTCACTGGCCCAGACTTGTCACAAACCCACCCATTTTGTGCATGCAAAATGACCTCATGGATGCCTGAAGGTCCTGCCATGTGTCCAGCACCTCATCTCACTTCTGCTTCTACACAAGATCCCACACCACCATCCCGAACAGCCAAGAGCTGGTGATGGGTTCAAGACTGTGGGGAGACACCGGGACACCAACCCACCATAGAATCACAGAATCATTTGGTTGAAAAAGACCTTTGAGATCATAAAGTCCAACCCTACCTGTCCACTGCTAAACCAGATCTCTGAGCAGCTCAACGTCCTCCCTCAGGCTGCATCCCAGCGCAGCTGGCAGGGGATAAAAACCCTTCCATCCCCACCAGGAACAGAAAACAAACAGGAGCGAGCGCAAAAGCAGCAATTAAATATCTTATTCTGCACTCAGCAGCCAATTCCACACCAATTACAGAGCAGCTCAGTCCTGTCACCCTCCCCAGAGCTGCTCCCTTCCATACCCGACATGGTCGCAGCAGAACTACCCAACCCAAGACTTGGCCTCCCAGTTGTTTCCATCAGTCAGTCTGTTTGTTTTTTCCACCCAGCAGTGAAATCAGGCAGCTTTCGTTTTTAATCCCCTTAATTAGGGGTGTGCAGCAGTCTTCATTCCTTAATTACATCCATTGACACATCTGATGCAACACATTTGCAAACAACCATTTTTCACTGGAGATGGCTTTGAATCCAAATTACTGTCTTTCCCACACAGGCTGCGCTGTGTGGCCGACGGGGAGAAGACAAGACCCAGGTTTATGGATGCTTTGAGAAAACACACACACACACACACAGAGAGCTCAGAAATGTGATTTTCATTAAACAACCACCTGTTTCTTTGGCAGGATTTAAACACGAGGTGACTACAATGCTGAGAAGTTACTGGCAGTCTGCTTGAAGCTGCGGAATGGGAACGCAGCTATTAAAAATTTGCAGCAAAAAAGTTATTTCAGGCAACATTCACAATATTGACCCATGGGATCGAGGGATGATATTTCACTGCCTAATAATAATAATAATAATAATAATAATAATAACCTAACCTGGTTATTTCAGTACATCACCTTTCAGTAGCTTGGTTCAAGGCGGATAACGGCACACTTCATTTCAGTTGCTCAGCTGTCAGGAATCCCTTTGATCCTCTGGGAGAGCAAATACCCAACGAGCACTTTATTACCACCAAAATAATGACGCTGACACCTTCTGCCTTCCCCCAGAGCCATCACTGTGTTATCCCACGGGGTGTCTGTACTTACTCCTGCTTTGAATTACTCCACCAGACCCCACTAATAGCTCAGCAGGACAGGACAGCTGAGCTCCAGCGTGCAGCCTGTCCTATCAGCGACAGGAAATAGTACACAGGATATTCAATATCATCTTGGGGAGAAGGGAGAGCACTCATTTAAAAAAAAAAGAAGGAAGATAACATGGCATTGTGAGGTTTTTTTTCCACTGCTGGAGACCTAAGTGAGCATCGTCGCTGGTCCCTGCAGCACCCTCTGCTCAGCTCCTGCTGCTCGTGGTTGCTGCAATCATTTGCACGGAGGAAATGTGCACAAACGTTGCTTTCTTCAAACTACAGAAAGGAAAAGGAAGCTGGGTTCACCCGCAGTACCTGCAGGGAGGGGGTCAGAAACAGTCTGTACCCACATTACAGCGGGTGTTTGCTTGTATTTTTGGTTGTTGCCTTCCTTTCCACTCTCGAGGGGTTGGTATGGGAAGGGCTGAGTCTAACATAGGTTTTGATTTCACCGAACAAACACGAGCCCTGCCATGTTGAAGCAGTTCTCAAGAGGGATTTTTTGACTTCTTTAACCCCAACTTTTGCCATCCAGCACCCTGGGAAGACACTATTAGTGCTGAGTCTCATACTGGTGCTCCTGGATGGTCTTTGTATTTCTGAATAACACATCCCAGCACCTTCTGCTCCAGCCACGCTTAATTCTGCTGATCCAAACGTCCCTCCAGCCAGGAGCCTGTACGCTGCTCGATAGACAAGATGCACTTAAAGGCTCATCTCTCTCACCCTCCTACCTCCTCCCGGGTCCCTCCTTCCCCAGCCCACTCACACCTTCCTCCCCACACCCTTTTTCAACCTTCTCCTTTTCATTCTGCATTAAACACCACACTGGGAGAAGCTTAACATCCCTGAAGGCATTACAGAGAGCCTGGGCATAAAGACAGGCAGACAGACCACAGGCATGCATGCTGGGGAAACAGAGGCATCGCTTTGAAGCTCTAGAACCAGCTTTCTCCACTCCCACCAGTACCAACACACCCCACCAGTGCCAACACACCCCATCGCGGCACAGCCGGCACACTGCCGGCCACCATCCAGCTGAGAAGATAACAGCAAGCAGCTCCCAGCTTTGTAAACATTGCAATATTTTAAAATAAATGAAGAGCTGTGCAAAATATTTCCTTTAGCAGGGATAAAAAAACATATGGAGAAAAGAGAAAGCAGCTGCTTTAAATATTTCCCTGATAAAATAAATGGTAGCTGAGGCTAGGGCTGCTTTCTGGATAAGCTACTGGTCTTGTGTACACAATTTAGCATCCCATTGATACTTATTTTACAAGTTAGGTCTCAGAATAATCCTTACTCTATTCAAAGTGTGCGCATACGTGTGCACGCACACACCCCCAACAATACAAAGGCGGGATGAATAACTGCATGTTTTTTCGGAGAAGCTTTGCTTATTTTTCCCTTTTTTAGATTTAAATCCCAGTTGTGCAATCGCCTCATGCACAGCTGAAGCCTCACTGAGCTCAACGCTGCTTCATCCAGCTGAAAGCTCCGCGGACTCATGGGGACTCAGTGTGGCTCGGGTATTTATCAAGTAGCAAAAAAACACCAGAAAATTAAGAATAAACCTTATTATCCTCGGTATTTTGGACTCAAAACCTACTGGTCTTGTCTGGCAGCCAGTGCTGAAGATTGAATAGAGAGTCCCAGCTCAAATTATGCTGTAAAAGGGCTGCGAGTGCCCCAGTCGCAATACCAGACAAGTGAGCTCCTCTTTTCACCATGCTGCTGACGGCAGGAGCCACACAACAATATCACTGAAATCCACAATTCATGCAGCACAAGGGACTAAAATACCACACAAATCCTCTTTTCTGCAAGCTCTGTCGATATCATTGTTTGAGCTAAAACTGCCATGAGAAGACCCTTCCAATGACGCCAGGGCGAAAGAGTGGAGAGAGCAAAAAGCATCGGTGAGCTCACCCATGGCTTTGGTTCATGCCAAACCGACCAGTTCTCCTCCAATAAATATGTTCTTAAACCATTTCCTTGGCATTCCCTTTGGGTTCTTTTTATATACACACCAAGTGAAGATAAATGGTCGCCTGTTCTTCCATAATATGAAAATAATGAACATGCAAATGAGGTCCAACCAGGGTTCCAAGAGTCTACTCCAAGAGCCTACTCCTCGCTGGTGTAAGCTGTTAGCAGGGCAGTGTGGAAAATAAGAGTAAATAAAAGCCACACCAGCTCCAGAAAGCAGGTTTTGCAGCCCCCACAATGGCAAGAAGTGTGGTTTAACAGCATAAAGCAAAGCAAAAATAGAAACCAATGTCACGAGCTGCTCTCCCATTTAGGACACTGGTGCACACACAGCAGCCTGAGCTCGTTCCAGCTCCCCAAACCAAACAAGCTGCAAAAACCATTTAGAAGTGAATTACAACTCCTAAGCAAGGGAGACGATTAAAAAATATCTGCCTTATGGGGTGGTGTCCCCTCTTCAGCACCCGGGGAAGGTGGCAAGGTTTGCTTTGAAACGTGCCTGCGGTCAGCAGGGACCTCCTCGCTCACCGGTGCTCGCGGCATGCGCCACTGCCACGTGGATTTGCTGTTTCCCACATGTTTCACCTGCTGACATTACCATCACAAGCCTGTTTGTTTTATTTAACCATGCTCCTACTCTTAAGCTACCATCCAATTACTGCTCCCAATTACTCAGCGCTCAAGAGTTGACATTAATTACAGGGTTCCCTGCTCACGAGGTTGCTGCCGGCTGTGCTGCACGGAGTTGGAGGCACTGCTTCAAATCCATCACCATCCAGGACCAGTCTCTCCTCGAGGAAAAGAAATGGAGATTCCCAGTCTTGGTGATGGACTCACAGCCCTGAGCAAGAAGAGCAGGTTTGGTGAAACAGCAGATGAGCAGAAGGTCACTGTAGGCTCAACACCCTGATGCCAGCAGCCTCTGTCAGCCCCTCAGATCCCCTGTGCATCCCCAGCACTGGTTCCTTCTTTGGGACAAAACAAGACGCAGGACCAGTTCAGGACTGGGGATGTTAACCTGGAAATCTCTGGGATGTGGGGTGTACATCACCATCAGCAGCCAGCACCCTATGAATCCATGCAAATTGCCAGTACCTTTGGCAAACCATTCCAAAAAGGGAAGATGGAGATCCCAAACTCCCCAAATTACACGGAAAACACCCCAAAACCATCTCCCTCTAAGCCAGGCTCACTTTAAACCATGAAATGAGCCTGTTCAGGCATTAACACCGGAGCTGGGAGGTAAGAACCCAAACAACTCCCTGCTGCAGAGCCCAGGGTTAAGGGGAGCATGGCACGAGCCTTGGGAAGTGGCACGGAACGACTCTTTGCAGCTCACGAGGGCATTGGCATCGGCAGACAGCGGCGCAAGAACTTATTTTGCAACTGACATTGCTCAGATTTAATAACCAGCCTGGGGCAAGACATCCTTCTGTCCAATTTTGAGAAAGATCCCATAAACTTTGGTCTCTTTTAGGTTTTTTCTGCTTTTCTACAAATAAACATCTATTGCACAAAGGACTGAGGCAGCGCCACTGGTGTGAAACAGCTGCATGCCAGGAGGAAATATCACTTTGTCACAATTATCTACCCTTTTTTAAAAAAAAAAAAATTGAATATTAGTTTTTTTCCAAAATTCTCTTTGTGCAGTGCACTTTCAAAGTGTTTCACAAACAGCACTGCAAAAATTCTCTAACAAGAGCAGAGCAGGTCAGTGCTAGACTTATTCTATATATAAAAGGAAAAATAAAAGGGTTAATAACTCTTCTTTATGCTTCATTTCTGCTCTCAACCCTCAAGCCTCCCTTCCCAAACACCTTTTTTTGAGACAAACATGTCAGGTTTGCTCAGCAGCAGAGCTTGGAGACTTCCCTGGATCACGAGCAAGGAATGATGGCATGAAGTGCTCACATCAGGGATGTGCCTGCATGGGGAACGCGGATGCCTCACGCACATCTGGCACCACATCCACTGAGAACTCTGGGGCACCAGGACGTGTATTTCCAATCCACAATATACTTAATATTAAGAGCAGCAATTGAATCAATTAGTGGTCACCCGGTGAACTGTCAGTTTACAAAAGGAGTTCATTTTAAGCAGCAAAACCAATTTCCAGTGTGGTTTAAAATAAAAACACAAACACATTTCGTGCCATCAGGAATTAGGCAACGGCTGCGGAGGTTTTTACTGCAGGTGGCACACACCAAATTCACTTAATGAGAGAGAGATGGGCGGATCTCAGACTTCAAATGAAACACACATACATCCCCATTTGCAGTGATTCAAGCAAAAACACAACCCGCCTACTAAAATGCAAGTGGCACATCTAGTTTTCCTCACAGCAAATGTAAATCACAAATATGATCACTGCAAACCCCCAAAGCCACCAGGGGCTGTACCAGGCACCACACTGGCTCATTACTTGCACGAAAAACTATCAGCTTAAACATCAAATATCTGCACTGCTCCAAGCTGATTTTTATTTTTTTTTCCAATTTGCATTTTTTAAAAAATTGTAATTCACTGCCTGGAGCAGCAAAGAGAGATTTTTCTTTAGAAGACAGCAATAAATTTCAAGCATTATTTCCCAAAAAGCTCAAAAGCTGCTAACACCAAGAGGTCTGGATCTTTTTTGCGTCTTGGAGTCAAGCCTTAATTCAAAGCTTCTGCAAAGCCTGGGGATCTCCCAGGTTGTTTTCAAGAAACTTGCCCCATCGTGAGCTCTAGTGACTCATTCCAAAACATCCCTGACTCACAGCATCTGAACTGGCTGCACCCAAGAAACACCTTGTGACTAGGCAAAAACACAATAAATGGGTGAGAAAGCAACACAATGATTGAGGAAAGAGATTAACTCAAAAAGCAGACGAAAGCTGCACCTTCCCCAGTTGCTGTCTCCTCGGGAGACTCATGCCAAACCAACCAGTTCTCCTCCAATAAATATGTTCTTAAACCATCTCCTTGGCATTCCCTTTGGGTTCTTTTTATATATATACACCAAATGAAGATAAATGGTCGCCTGTTCCTCCGTAAGATGAAAATAATGAACGTGCAAATGAGGTCCAACCAGGGTTCAGCTCGCCCCAAGAGCTCACTCCTCGCCGGTGTAAGCTGTTAGCAGGGCAGCGTGGAGGAACCCAGCAGCTGCTGGGCTTGGCTTACACAGGGATGTTGAGACAACGCTCAATTTGTTGGCTGCTTTTATGCACCATTTTCATCCATCCCAAATGCTGCTGCTCCATTAGAAAAGAAGCTCTGACGATGGTTTCCAACCAAAGGAATATAAAGAGGCTTGGCCTCTTCTCCTTTTGTTTTTTATTTTTTTAACGAGTGTCTCAAGATATTATCTCAGGGAGTGTTTCTGCTGAAGTGGATCAGGGTATTCATCACAGGGGAAAAAAATAAGCAGATCCTTGAAGTACACAGGAACAACCTACCCACAAACCTTGTACTTCAAAGATGCATGGATGCAACTTCAGTCCACATCCTCTCCACCCCCAGCTAGATTATGATAAAGTTTAATAAAACAGGTAATTTAAAAAAAAATAATAATAAAAAACATGTTCTTGACCTATCCCAAGACGTTGTTCTAGTGGTAAAGCTGAAGTGTTACAAAAGTTACAATTAATCAAACTTTAGTTTCAGTATAACTAATCACTACTTTTTTTGGCCAGAATCAGAAACTTCAGAAGGTTAAACCGTTTCCAGAGTGAGCATAAGCCATCCAATGTTTCAGTTGGTTTTATAGTTAACTCATCAAAAAAACGCACAGTCCTTTGTTTCCTTCCAGTTCTGTTTTCAACTTAAAAGACCCAGGCAGGAGGTGATACGCTGCACAGCAAAACCAGAGCTGAGGGCTTTTTGCATCTGTTCCTACTCCCCGAGCGATTTTACAACTGTTTGCGATGACAAATCATGAGAAATAGTTAATGTGCAACCACTTCCAGCAGCAGCTTTAGGCCAGCAAACAAAGCTAACCCTGTAATCAGGCTTCCACCTCCCCAAGCCACCGATTAGCTCTGTGCAAACCTTACGACCTACTGAACTTGTGTGTGATTGATCTCTGGGTATGAGATACTGGCAGATCTCCCTACACCGGCTCTGCTGCTCACCTCACCTGTGTCTGCAATCGATCTAATTGCTGGCAGAGACGCAGCTGTGCTTCTACCTCAAAAAAGAAAGGGGGGCGGGGGGGGAGAAAAAAGTTTAAGCCCATTGCATTCACATTATTAGATCACCTGCCTTTAGCACTGCATGGATCAAACCCAGGCTGAACAACCCCGCCGGTGTCATAATCAGGTAATACTGACGCTGGAGAGTCTGGCTACAATTATAGAAAGAAATAAAGGTGCAAGAAAAGCATCAGAGTGAAATACCAAATTTCACTGTAATTGCAAGCCTCCTTGCTTTGCTGAAGTCATCTCTCATGTTCATTATCTTGTCCCATTCGTGCCTCTGGAGGCACGCAGGCACTAACAGATTCAGTTTCCACGAGCTCTCCCTCTCTATTCATCATGAGCCGGGAGCTCTTTTTTTAATAAACTACATCTTTACAAAAGGAATATCACCATTTGTCATCACCAGGTCAGATGAAGAGAGTCAATCATCATTTTTAAATAAGCCAAGAGCAGCAGCTGCAAAATAGGAAGCCAGTAACACTGTCCATGCCACTGCTGGTTTCTCCATCAGCACCCCAGATGCCGATCAGCTGGCATTCACTGGTGGGGATCAAAGTTACCTGAATGCAACCCAGAAGAATATTTTCTGCATCAGTGCCCCAAAACTGAGGGGATGGGAGACACCAGCTACTCAAATCACCTCACTTCAGAAGTAAAATAAAACAGATGTACAAGCTGGGGGGGGGAAAAAGGTCATTCCTCGAGATAAACACGCTTGAACACTGTTTGTTCCTTGGGTTCTCATTACCATTTCTAACGAAGGGGTGAAGCATCCCAAACTAGAACAAGTCCAGAGGAGGCCATGAGGATGATCCGAGGGCTGGAGCAGCTCTGCTGTGAGGACAGGCTGAGAGAGTTGGGGCTGTTCAGCCTGGAGAAGAGAAGGCTCCGGGGAGATCTTATAGCAGCCTCCCAGTACCTGAAGGGGCTCCAGGAAGGCTGGGGAGGGACTTTTCATAAGGGCAGTTAATGACAAAACAAGGGGAAATGGGTTTAAGCTGAAAGAGGGGAGGTTTAGATGAGATATTAGGAAGAAGTTCTTCACTGTGAGGGTGGTCAGACACTGGAACAGGTTGCCCAAGGAAGTTGTGGATGCCCTCTCCCTGGAAGTGTTGAAGGCCAGGTTGGATGAGGCTTTGAGCAACCTGGTCTAGTGGAAGGTGTCCCTGCTGCTGGCAGGGGGGTTGGGACTGGATGAGCTTTGAGGTCCCTTCCAACCCAAACCATTCTACGATTAAACCAGGCCGCAGAGAGGGGCAGGAGGTGAGCCCTGCACCGGGATGGGCGAGATGCTGCTCTGACCTCATCAGCCAACTCCAGCTTTTCCAGTCTTTTCCTGGGGGAGGGAAAGGAAGCGGCAGGGACAGGCAGGAGCAAACAAACCAGATACTGCTACCCGTAAACAAAGGAAGTGTTTTTTGAAGACAGCATCTAGGTAGACAGGAGGGAAATAACAGAAGCAGCAGTTACAACAACAACAAGGAAAAATAAAAAAAAACCTCAATGAGAAGTCTAAAGAAACTATTTCCTCTAATGGAACATCTTTGAAACGGTATCAGACGCTGCTGAAGTCAGAGGAATTCAACACACAGCCATTTCCCCCTGCTATCAGCAGCACACCCTTCTCATGTTGATGCCATCTCCCTCATTGCTCCTCCTGGCTTCACCGCAGATAAACTCCCCTTCTCCAGGGTCCATCCTACAATATTAAATTATTTTTCAGAAATTCCCGAAGAATGAAGTCAGCTGATCTGTGTAATTAACTCAGCAAAGCCATGCGTCTGCAAGAGCTCCTTCTCATCATGTTTAAACACCCCAGGGAGCTCGTCTGCACACAAAAAACCATAGAAAAGCAACATATAGGAAGAATTTCTTTGCTGAAAGGGTTCTGAGGCATTGGAAGGGGTTGCCCAGGGCAGTGGTGGAGTCCCCATCCCTGGAGGGACTGAAGAGTCGTGTAGACACAGTGCTGAGGGACATGGGTTAGTCGGGGACTGGTCAGTGTTGGGTTCATGGTTGGACTCGATGAGCTTAAAGGGCTTTTCCAATTGAGGCAATTCTGGGATTCTGGGATCTATTCAGCCTGCATTTTTCCCTCCCAAATCAATTTCCCTTCCTAGTTGTTCCCTCTCTCCAAGAAAGCATGGGGGTTCCTTAAAGCCTTTTGACTAAAACAATGTACAAACAGCTGAAAACAGGCATTTTCTCTGCAGCTGGACTCAACCCCAAGCCCCATATGTTTCCAACTTGTACCTTCATGAAAGTTATTCCAGCAGCTGTATCATGCAGCCCACACTTGAATTTCACAGCCTTGCTCTTTGATGTGCTCATTCACCGAGACTCTTGCTACCTTCTCACTACACATACTCACTCTCAAGTTGGCAGTTGGAGATAAAAGAGCTGCAATATCAGCATCGGCCGCCAGCACCGACCCCGAGAGGGATGGAGGGACTCAGGGGCGGTGTCAGTCCTCCCTGGAAGGGATGGATGGAGGGACGTCCCCAGGAGGGATGGAGGAACATCTCCAGGAAGATACATCTCCAGGAGGGATGGAGGGGCATCTCCAGGAGGGATGGAAGGACATCTCCAAGAGAGGATGTGTCCAGGAGGGATGGAGAGAGGGACATCTCCAGGAAGGGACATCCCCAGGAGGGATGGAGGGGCATCTCCAGGAGGGATGGAAGGACATCTCCAAGAGAGGATGTGTCCAGGAGGGATGGAGAGAGGGACATCTCCAGGAAGGGACATCCCCAGGAGGGATGGAGGGACATCCCCAGGAGGGGACATGCCCAGGAGGGATGGAGAGAGGGACATCCCGGGAAGGTACATCTCCAGGAGGGATGGAAGGACATCTCCAGGAGGGGATGTGTCCAGGAGGGATGGGGAGAGGGACATCTCCAGGAGGGGACATCCCCACGAGGGATGGATAGAGGGACATCCCTACAAAGGTACATCCCCACAAGGGATGAATAGAAGGACATCCCAGGAAGATACATCTCCGGGAGGGATGGAGGGAGACCAGGGTAGTGCCAGTACCCACTGCTCAAATTTTAACACTTGCTACTGAACATCCTAAAAATGTTGTTTTCTTGCATGGGATGTGACTCCTTCTTCCTATGAGAAGTCTGGGAACAGATCCTCTGCCTTCTGCCTGTGTCAGGGCACGTTTACATTGTAGATGGCTTTTTTACTGCCTCGATCCATGTACACACACTCACAGGAGGAACGGAGATGTCTGTCAGACGGCACTTCTTACAACTTTGCACAAGGAACGCTCCCTGCACAACTCTGAAGACACAATTTCCACCCTGCACGTCAATCATTGCCAAGCCAACAGTTGTAAAAGAGGCACCAAAGGCAGAAAACTTGGGCCTAATGTTGGATTTTAAGACTTTTCGGACAAAATGAACAAATTTTCAGACAAAAACCACAAAATGAGCTGTGGTTTTATTTATACAAAAAACAGGAGGGTTGCCTTGGCTGGGGAGGATCACATCTCACCACCGAGCTTCTCCTCTGACCACCCAAGGGGCTTCATCCTTGTAGGGTCCCACCAGCTCATGTCTCTAACAACTGATGTGCACGTCAAGGTGACACCACAAGCAGGACTAGAAAACGATGCAGATGCAGAATCTGGTATTTAAAAGACAAACTAAGAGCTTTTGTTTGGGGATTCCAAGGGGGTTTTTTGTCAGATTGCAAAATGCCACACTGAGCTGCCTCTGCACCTCTTAAAAATCTGCATCTTTAAAGCCCCAGGGCACCCTGTTCTCCTCTGGCCCTCACTTTAAGAGGAAAAAACAGAGTTTTTTGGTTGTAAAGCCAATATTATCATTTGTTTCAAGAACTGGAAGGCAGCAAGCAAGGCCAGGCTGCAGGAGAAGAAACATCTCCTAGCTACAGCAGCTGAAGTTGGACCTGAAAGCTTTTACCCTTCCATGAAGCAGCCTCTGCCCAGTGATGAACAACTCTTCAGACTCCCCAGGAATGGTCACCAGCTGCGTGTTTCTCATTTCCCGAGTGCCTGGCTTGAGGCACTGCGGGCAGCTCACAGAGGCAGAAACCAGGGCTTGAATATAAAACGTTCCACCACGTACCACGTCTAAGAGATAAATCCAAACCCCTCAAAGTTTATACCGTGACCTGTCCCGAAGCACCCAACCCCATCTCACAAGCAAATTGCAAAGACCAGCTCATGGCTTTGATGCATTTGCACACAGGCATTGCAGATGAACCCAGGCAGGAATTATTAATCCTGTCTTTGGAGCAGAGATTGAATAGCGGGATATAAATACAGCCCGGGGGCCCCGTACACAATGGGATGGGACTGTTCCCATTTAACGGGTGGCTTTTCTCTTATATATTTAGCAATATGCAAGCCCTGTGGGGGAAAAGCCCGTATGCAATCACACACCGAGACCACACTGGTCTGTGCTCCCACTGAAAGGCAAAGGAGATGCTGCGGGACCAGCAGCAGCACACGCCATCTTCTACCTCCAAGTGTTTGACTCTGCAAGTTCTACTAGAAAGCCGCGTGAGCGGCTTAGTTATTTATTTAACTAAAAGCTTTTAATTATCTCTCTCACACACGCGCATTACATGGGGCGGGGAAGGGAGGGAAATAATCAGCCTACAACCAGTGACCTGCGGGTTCAAAGGAATTGTGTTTTTCATCGAAACAGCTAATTAGCCCAAATCAGTTGCTGCTGCTGCTTTCAAACCGAGCCTCCATCCACAGTGTATTCTGCTGTGGTTACAGCTCAGGCTGACCCGAGCCCTGTAAGAAGGACCGTGGTTCAAGCAGAGCGAAGGCTCCTCCCCAAGTCCAGGCTGCAGGATTCCTCGGGTGGCCACGGAGGATGTTATTTCATGGTGTAAACCTGCCAGAAAGCCCAGCTGACATCCCACGGCACTCGCCTTCGCCAACAGACGGATGGGATCGCTCTCCAAAAATAGAGGCGTGGGAGGGAAGCGCGCGATGCGATGGCTGCGGCCACGGCACGCGACCGGCCAGCGCCACGGGAAACACACTGCGAGCAGCAACACTGCCCGGAGCTGCTTTTCTTCCTACATCTTTGTGACAGTTTCCAGGCTCTGCATCAAGATCAGGAAAATATAAAATACTCAGTCGCCTCCAAAAGCACCAGAGTTAAGTGCTGTGCGACTTAAAATTATAAATTATAAACCACTGCTGTAGATGTTTGCTCTGAGCACAGTGGTGAAAGCAAGGTGGTGTGGGGATTTGTTTAAAAAGCCTGTACCAGAACAGCAGCAGGGTCTGGAGGAGTGTGTCCTGGCAGAGTATGAGTGCTTGAAACATACACCTCAAGCCCAGGTAATTATCTTCTCTGTAGAACTGCTTCATTAAAAAAAAATAAAATAAAATAAAATAAAATAAAATAAAAATATTTAGTCTATCTACACAGAGAAATTAAAATTATTTGCTTTTTAATACATAACATTAGCAGCATTACACAAGCAAAAATTCACATCAACAGAAAACAAGCGTAAACAACTGACTGAACGTAAAGAAACTAATAATATTAATCTGGATTAACTACAAGCCATGAACGTTCCTACCTAATCCATCCGACAGACAAAGACAAATCCCTGCCACGCCGCATCCTACAGTTCTCTGCAACTTAAGGAACCACAGCGCTGATCAAAACACCGTAGCAGATGAGAAGTATAAGGTGAAATCTTTACATATAGCCACCTTCTTAATCTACACAAGATTACAGCAAAAGCCAAGCGCTGGGAAAGCAGAACAATCATTGCAAAAGATCACCGAGCCCAGGGTGCAATTTCCAGTTGAGACGCAAAGCTTTGTGTCCAGCTTCCCCAGAGAAATGCACGACAGCAACTAAACACATCTCCAACTGAATAATCCGAGTATCTGCCATTTCTTAACGCTCCAGAAAAGTTGCACGGGGGTGAACTGTGGTTAGGAAGGAGGAGATCTGCAGCTGAGTTTAAAAAAACACAAAATAAGGTTTATAAGAGGAAATGATTTGCATGCATAGAGCTGCTGCAGGCCCCTCAAAGACTACTTCGTTAAAGCAACACCTCTGATTCATCCCTGCTCATTACCGTGAAGGTAAAAGCAGCTCCAGCGAGCAGAACAAGTCCAGACAAACCCAGTGGAGTTCACAACTAAAGCCCAATCTGAGCTCCCCGTCTGCAGAGCCCCGCACACCTCAACCGCAGCGGGGAGGGAAGCACCCGCTCTGCCTCCCACTCCAGTCGGGCTTCTCTATTCCAGGTGATCCCCTGGAAGAGCCCGGAGCTCTCCCCATCCATAGCATCTCTGAGCTGCACCAACTGCTTGGGGTTTTTCCAAGAAACAGATGCAAAGTGGCAGTAAGAGGCTGGAAAAAAAACCCTACTGTGCAACAGAACAGGTGCCATCATGGTCCCTGCGGATGAAGAGGCTCTGATCAGTCAGCCCTCATCAGAGAATGCATCAGGGAAAGGTGTTTGATGAGAAACTCCTGGCCAGATGTTGTGGACATTCAGCCAACACCTCCATGACCTGCCCTGAGGATGAAGATCCAGAGATTTTACTCACCAACACCAAAAAATCTACAATTCCTTTGAATCCCTAAATAACTCCCGGTGAAAACCCAGAACAGAGCCGCTGCCTTCCACCAGCAACACTCCCGTACACACCATTTCATTCCATTACATGCCACGTTCCCAACATCATCATCATCCACCCATCAACATATCAAAGCACACGGAGCATCCCAACATCCCATGGCTGGAAGCTTGTAAGCTATCCCGGCACAGCAACGCTTTGATGGCTAATGACTGAATTTGTAAACGATGTTGCTTACTAGAGAAGCAACATCTCTACCATTTTGTCTCCCATCAATGCAAATATCTGCTCAACGAGCAGTAAATGGGGCATCAGCATAGATATGTTTTACCTCTTTCCACAAAATCAAATGCTGTCAAGTGAAAATATGGTGTCTGCTCATGCAGAGCACATGGGGGCAGCTGGCAATGTGTTACCAGGGGTTTGGAGTATCGTTGTCCAAAGCATTTTTAGGTGTAGGGAACAAAAATTGTGTTGAAACAGGCTGAGAAGAAGAGTCCTTCCTCCCCTCACCCAGGCCAGGAGTGCTCGAGAGAGACTTGCTGCCTTCCCATCAAACACCTTGATTTTGTTTTAAATTGCAATCATGAGATCAAATTAAAACACAGATAATTCCTGTTTTTCTAATCTAAAACGATAAAGGAAATAGAATCAATCATTGAATCATTTTGGTTGGAAAAGACCTTTAAGATCATCGAGCCCAACTGTAAACCAAACACTACCAAGTCCACCACTAAACCATGTCCCTGAGAACCACATCTACACATCTTTTAAATACCTCCAGACAGAATTGGAGGGGTTAATATATTTATATCAAGGAAAAAAATCATTATTCTCTGTTTTCTAAGTCTCTCATTGAGTTTGAAAGGTGAGGAGCACTATGTTTATCCTGATATTTACCTTCTGCAGCAGATTATCTTTGCCCATGGGAATCCTAGAAAATCCTCTTCTTCTTTATTAAGGACATGTCAAGAGATACGCAAAGAACCCCACCGCCTTTTAAATCACACCCAGGGCTGAAAATCGTCACAAAAACGTAACTGAAGATGCCAGAGGTTGGCACCACGATGTAAAAAAAAATAAACATAAATTGGATTAGCAGCATCAACATCTCGCACGCACCGCAAGCAAACCTCCCCCTTAACAACGACCACAAGGTTGGAGGAAAAATCTTCAATGAATTCAAAACAGGGTTGTGCCAGTCATTACCTGAGAACCAAAAAAAACAAACCAACAACCAAACAAAAAAACCCCACCAAAACCCACCAAAAAACCTACCATTGCATCTTCACAAAACAACCTTTCAAGCGCAGGGAGCAGCTCCCGGGGCAGCGACACGCGAGTCAGCTAATTGTGAAAGGAATTGCAGTCCACAGCGATGAGCAGTGATAGCAGCCGGGTCAGAGCCCCCCCCCGCCTCCCCCATCAATACACAGCTGTATTTTCCTCCCTCCCGTCCCCCCGAGACCTTACAGGGATTATTTTTACACTCAGTAACTCAATTGTGACATAAGAATCAACTCATTAGAAGCTCCAACCCCTCCAGATCGATGTAACTTGTGCAAATAAAAACCTAGTGTGTTGGGAAAGCCTGAAAATCCTAAAAATAAAGAGCAAAGTAAGGCAAAATTGAGTTTGTGCTGTTGCTCAGAAAGAAGATTTTACTTTGCTTCTCTACGTTTTTTTCCCAGAATCTTAATTAAATTATAACAGAGAGAACTGAATGATAACTGAACTATAATTCCCAGCACAACACCTGCCCCAGAATTTGGACAGTCTCTAGGAAATTTTCTCTTTACAGCCAGACATGCAATTCTTAAATCAACATTTCCGCACCCACAGCAGCCTCCTCAGCGACAACACCCCCCAAAACGCACCCACAGCCCCCTTGGCACACAAAGGGGGAGCAAGTTCCTTCTCCCCAAGAATGATTTAAGCAACTCCGGAAGGAGGCTTGCAGACAGGGCACTCACAATGAGCCGAGGTGCAATTTTAACTCATTCCCGGCCTTTTGGAGTCGTTTCCATTGCAAACGTTGTCTTGTTGGAGATAAAAATTAAAACACGCCTTGGTGGAAGATCCTTTTAGCTGCAGAGCGCTGCGTCCCAGCAGGGCGAAGGGTTTTCTTGAACTGAAATTCAGAGGGAAACAGGATGCACGGCTGGGAAAGAGACTTCAGACCACAGCACCCACCTTTTCACCCCACGGGTGGGCAAGTGGTGCCCTTGCCGAGCCCAGAGATCTTCCCCGCCATCTCTCCTTCCTCCTCCTCCTCCTCCTGCACAATGGACTCCAGGCAGAGCTGAGGACGCTGGCTCAGCCACCAGCAGCCCCGAGCACCCACCGCCCCAGCAATGGGGGACACACACGGGGTGCCACCTCCCCAGCACTGTGTCCCCTCATCCCGCTGTCCCCCCATTTCTTGCCTCCTGCAGAACGTGTCTCCAGCCGAGCCTCAGCGTTTCAGTTTGCAGCTCTCCATGACACACGCACCCAACGGAGAGCTGGCACGCTGCGCTGGGCACGCACCGAGACACGCACACGGATACACCACACACACAGATACCCCATGTGTACACAGATACACCACACACACACAGATACACCATGGACACACAGATATAACATGTACACACAGATACACCACACGCACACAGATACACCATGGACACAGAGATACACCACACGCACACGGATACAAGGTGCACACACAGATACACCACACACACACAGATACAACGTGTACACACGGATACACCACACACACGTGGATACACCATGGACACACGGATATAACATGCACACACAGATACACCCCACACACAGGTACACACACACCTGTGCACACACAGGTACACCGTGTACACACACACTGCGCACACATGGGTGCACCATACATGCAGATACACCACACACACACGGATACACCATGTACACAGAGATACAAGCTGTACATACACGTGCACACACGAATACACCAGGTGCACACACGTTGTGCATACACACACACACACTGTGCACACACACATACACGGTGCACACACACACTGCGCACACACACACTGCACACACACACAGACACGGTGCACACACACACTGCACACACACACACTGCACACACACACACACTGTGCACACACACACTGTGCACACCGTGCACAAGCACAGGCTGTACACCCACATTCACTATGCACACACATGCTGCACGCGTGCAGAGGCCACAGCAGACACGCACCACACAACCCCGATACACCC
>NW_010325141.1:59148-78822 GCF_000700745.2 Antrostomus carolinensis | reverse complement strand
CTGTAGGTGATCCTGCTCTGGCAAGGGGGGTAGGACTAGAAGATCTTTTGAGGTCCAGTCCCTAACATTCTGTGATTCTGTGTGATTCCTCTGTTTGAGTGCCTGCAGAAGAGCCGGGGCAACAGCATTTATGTTATCGTTGAGACTTCTGAGTGGCTGTCCTTCCCAGGATAGTAAGATTTATACTGTCAGTAAATAGAGCTGATAAACTTTTTATAGTAATTTAGAAGATCAGTTGACTCCGCTCCAAAGAAAATTTATTTCTTGGGCAAAGTGAAATATCCTAGTTGGTGTGAACTCCATGAAAAGAGGGACATGACTATCAAGATGTGTGTTACAAACTGAGTAAGAGCGACTCTTGTAGCACCACATAGCTTGCAGATGTTAAAAAGGTGATTTGTTTGGTGTGGTGATTTACCTTCTTATGTCTAGAAGAAGAAGGATGTATTGAGCTCTCCCAGTGACATTAAGACTCTGGGATATACAGTGATAAATAACGTCCTGTAAAGCTGGACAAGGTCTCTGCTCCATCTCTCTGATTATTTCATTTTTTGTCCAGACAAGGTAAGATGGTAGTGATATCATTAGTCTCCTCTTCATTGTAGAGGGAGTTGCTCTTAAATCTGATTTAATTCCATTTTGAATCTTCATACCTCTTAAAGAAGGCCTGCTGAATGTACAACTGGTCCTTTCTGTGACCAAGTGAATTTTGTAATCTGGTGACAATGCTCCTAAGAAAGAAGTTGATAAATATAACTAATTGCACTGCTTGGTCCAATTTTATGGACCACTTGATCCAACTGTTTTTTGAGCTGTGAGTCCTTACAGAGTAACTCCTATTACAGTCTGTAGGAAGCAGTCCAAGTAAGCTGGAATTTTGAGTAGAATAATATTTTTTTGATATGTATTTTCAGGTAAAATTAACTTTGTACAGAACCTGTACTTTAGTGTCACAGGAAACATCTGATCTTGGAACTTCATCTTTTTCTTTAACATAATGAACTGCTTTACCCTTAATACAGCATCTTCTAATACTTTAAAGCTACTAGAATAGGTCTCGTGTAGAGGCAGAAATCTCCAAATGGTATCATTCTGGATGATGTTATCAAGTTATCTGATGAGCTCTGTGATTCGTACTGCAGTCTTCATACTGACTGTTTCCGAGTTACTTTAAGTACGTCTTCTTCAAATTCAAAACTTAGAAGCATTAACACTGTCTGATTTGCTGACAGAGTGAAAGAGCGGTCAGTATCTGCATTTGACAAATCCAGGATATAAAATGGAGACTCCACCTTGGATATTTTTATCATTTGTTTTCCTTTCCCTTGCCATTTGTTCCACTGAGCCCTGCACATGGGGAAGAGTGATAGGGGAGAGTCCATGCTCCCTCATTTCCTTTCATGTTCACAGAGATGGGTAGCTCTTAGATTGTCCAGAGGAAATAAATCTGCATTCCTATTAGTGACAGTTACATTTTTGCATTTCAGTGTCCTTGCAATATAGAATCTTTTTCATTCAGTCACCCTAAGGCCACATTATTCCTTTTTACATCAACTGGTATGCAGCAATTTTATAAAAGGGTTTAGGACTCAGTGTAGTAACTTGGTGGAAGAGCCAGAAATAAAACTGTGTTTCTTCCCTTTAAACTCAAAGCATCCTGCTGCAAACAAATTCAAGTTTAGGTCTTTCTAACAGCTGTAGAACAATCAGTTACTGAGATAGCAGATATGCTGTATTTGCATAAAATGGAGTGCTTCAGCTTACAAAGATCTATTTTGCTTTCATCTATACAAACAGTAGGAAACTGTTTAGCATCTGATTTGTTAATGCATTTAATAATGTGATCTTCATGTACAGCACAGTAGGAAATGTTCGGTAAAGATGTAATAATTCTGAGTGTCTCTTAATGGAAAACACAATATATTTTGATAATGAGAGGATACTTCAGTGTCAGGAAACTACAGATGAATCTGCTTGATAACTAATTTAATTGCCAGTGTCAGTATGTTGTGTAGGAGAGTGTGTCTCATGGATAAAATAAGAATTTCTATAGAAAATTATGTGGTATTAATTTAAGGAAGCTTTATCATGGAGGGGTTTTTTTTTCTCATCTAAAGAAAATACAAAAAGTGTTATTTCGTTTAGTATCTAAATGTGAATAAATCATCAGAAATAATATATGGAATATATATTTAAAAACAAAAGGTGTAAGAAATTACTTGATATTTTGGCTTTTAAATATTGTAACTAGTTGCTAAATAATGTGTTCTGACACAGTCCAGAGCTTTCTTTTACAGGAAGTACATTTTCTAAATTTCTAAAAGAAACGATTAACTAGATCGAAAATCTCCTTTGGCAACTTTTTATATTTTTTTTATGTTAATTTTTTTAATCTCATAGCGACAATAAATGGCCAAAGAGGTAGTGGCCCACAAGTTGAAGTGTAGAGTGCATCTTTCCTTGGGGTGAAGCTGAGCATTCTTTCCTGTTTTCCATGTGTTGTATCAAAAAGATATACAGAATTTACCAATTCTTTACACCCTGGTTATTTATTAGATAAAAATGGAATTCCTTACCTATAGATGAAAAAATCTGTTCATGTCTGTATTGTCTAAAGACTGCTGTTTCACTTGTCAGACTGATGTACTCTATAGCTGCATGTAAAAATATGAAAGCAGCAGACACTGAGCAAATAAAGGGGTAGGGCAAAGTCCTGGTAGGGATTCTGTCACTTGAAAATAATTACCTTTATTGTGAAGGAAAAAAAAAATCAGTTGTCTTACTGTGTGGTTTCTTATTTGGAGGTGTTTGAAAGATTTTCAACCCTTATTTCATTTAGGATAGTGTAATGGTTCTTACTTGTTGGAGATTGTTGCAATTTAAATGACTTTTTTTTTTTTTTCTTTTTGTCTGTGTCTTGATTGAGGACGTTAGGCCAATTTGTGTATTTATATACTAGGCTTTATTCCTGCCAGGAAAAAAGCTGTCCTTCTGATTTTGTGTCCAGCATTGAGTAAAGGTGTATTTATGGCTTTACAATAACAGAAAGTCAAGGAAATCACAGAAACACAAAATGGCTAAGGTTGGAATGGACCTCCTGAGGTCATCATCAGGCAGGGCCACCTCGAGTCACTTGCCCAGGACCATGTCCAGGCAGCTTTTGAACATCCCCAAGGATAGAGACATGATGCTTTTGAAACAGAATTTATGACTTGGCTTTTGTTCATACTTATCTGTACCATGACTTTTGAGTAGATTTAGCAGATATCAGAATCTTAATTGCCAATTTTACTAGCTTCAAAATAGATATGATAGATATGTCCTGTAGGAGACAGAATTGTTGCTGGGTTTCTGGGCTCATTTGGACTGGTAGCATTTTTAAGTCTTGACTGAGTTCATTTGTTATCACATTCACCTGTGCATTTGCCATTAGTGAAGAGAAGAGAACAGGTTTCTGTGGTTACATTGTTATTCTGTATTTCTTTTGATACTGTTTTGTGAAAGAAGCTGTCATGAGCTTTATTCCAATCTGCAAACTAATTTTGCAGTGTTTTAAACGACAGTGGTCTATTCACATACACAATCTACCACTACATGTTAATTTCTTATAGTATTTTCTTGTTTTTCAAGAAGTGTTAGCAGTTCTTTAGTTGTCAACATAATACCTGTATTAGTATTTGAAATTTGACAGCTAGCATGTGTCATAGGTTTCTCGGATATCTCAGGTACTTCAGTTTTTAAATGATGATGAGGATTTCTGAATGAAGATACCTGTATTAGTATTTGAAATTTGACAGCTAACATGCTAGCCTGTGTCGTAGGCTTCTCGGATATCTCAGGTACTTCAATTTTTAAATGATGATTTCTGAATGAAGTTACTGCCCAAAACTATACTAGAAATGAAACTTACTATACAGAAAAAATGTTTCATGGAGGAATGCATGAAACCTTGCTCCAGTGAAGTTGTAGTGGAGTAATTCTGATTTTCTTTTTTTCTTTTTCTTGAATTTTAGATTTATCCATGGCAGTGCAAAAATTTTCACAGTCTTTACAAGATTTCCAGTTTGAGTGTATTGGAGATGCTGAAACTGATGATGAAATTAATATTGGTAAGTGTATTCTGTGCTCTGGTTGCAGTATTTTATATTGTTTCTTATGTATTGTGTTATTGTATATCACAATTATGATGAGATGGTTAACAGTTTTTCTTTAATGAAGCATATAACAAAAATAGACAAATTTCAATATTTGGAACTTATGCAAGACTTTAAAAATACATCTCAAAAAAGCTATGTCTTCATGACGTAGCTGCATTCGTTGTAGTGCAAAGTGTGCAGCAGTACTCTGACAACTGAGTCAACTGTGAATCTTCTAAATTCTACGGCTGGTTTTAATTTGCAGCCACTTTTCATTGGGATACTAAAAGATGTACAAGTTTCCTATGAAATAACATAGGTCTGCAAAAAACACTTAAGTGCATAGTAAGACACAGGAAGCAATTAAAGGTCTAAAACCAGGAATATGTTCTTTACAGCTTGTGCATTCCTAAGTATATAGTTGTCTGAGCTTGTGCCAGTAAAATTTACCAGCTACTTAATATTCCATCTCTGCACACACCCACAATTGTATTCAGAGGACTGAACAGTTCAGCTTGTCTTGAATGTAAACCTCTTCAATATCTGAAAATATTCTTCCCTGAGCATACCTAATCCTGGAAACATTTCCAGGTTCAGAAATTCAGCTGCTCTTTACTGCAAGGCATTCCCATGTTTGCAGTGATGCTTTCGGGCAGTAGTGCAGCAGCTGGAGTGCTCTAGCTCCTGTTGGTGACAAATCTGGATTATAATCCATTTTCAGAATGGCTAAATTCAGTGTTATGAGTCTTACATGCCACATGGCCCCCATGTCTCTCCCAAAATATCTGAGAGGAAGTGTGATAATTTCTGGCTTTCTAGCTACTAAGAAGAAAATTAACCCTATCCTTGCAAAAACCAGGACAGGAAGGAATATGTTTGTTAAAGAATAGTTGCTTCTAAAAATAAATACTTTGGCACTACAAGAGGGAATGTAGGGCTTGTTAGTATTTGTTAAAAAAGATCTATGTAGTGCAGAGAGGAAAGTCAGATTCAGGCTTTTCCAAGTGTATCTCTTGTTATAACCTAATTTCAAGTCTTTTCTCCTTTCAGTATTTCCCTTTTCCTTTTCCTGGCTGATTTACTAATCATTAGCCAAAAGGTCTGAGCTACTTACTTACACTGGCAAGGTTTGCCTCATCCTCACCTTAGAACATTGTTTTAGTTAGGAGATTGTCATCAAAGATGGCTGGTATTTGGTCACTGTCTTCCACTAACCTTTGGCAGGGAGGCAGGAGGGGAGATTTAATTTTACTGACCTATGAAGGTGGGGGAGTGAAAACACTGAGCGGCTTCTATTCAGATATAAAATGGCATACATTCTTCAGGTGTATCAAGCTGGGGAAGATAAAAAAAAAAAAGAATAATGTGTATGTGCTCTTTGGCATTCTGCTTATTATTTGTTGGCTGTTACAAGTTAGCTTGTACATATTTTATGTATTTAAATTAAATCTACAGTATCTCAGTTATATGTCTTAGCTTTGGTCAATAACTTCTTTAAAGACATAAGGTTTTGTATTTAAAATGAGGTGACTGAGGACAAAGACAACTTTTATTTTACTTGTAACCTAAATGTAGCAAAGAAAAGACATTTAATTGTTTGGACATTAAACAGGCATTTAAAACTATTTTGGGAAAAAAAGGAGTTCATGGAGCTTGACAGCTGATTTATTTCACTTGGAGCTTCAAAGAAGGGATTTCTAGCTTCTAAAGCACCCATCGCCTGATGGATTGTCATGTACATCAAAGAAGCTTATAAGAGTAAAAGGTAAACTGAAAGGAATCAAATTCAGGTCTAACAGAGCTTGAATGATACTGTGTGCTTTTACAGGGGAAGGCTCAATTTTTGATCTCCCTAGAGCAGTGACCTAGAATTTGTCCATATTTTTAACATGCCCCAACAAGCTAGATGTTTGCTTATCATCAAAGACAGGTTTGTATAGATGAATCCTCCTTTCTGTGCCTCCTTCTCCCTTAACCTCCTTTTTTAAGAATATCTCTGTGCAGGCAGCTGGGAAGTTTTACTTCAGTCTGCAGTGATACTCTGACTTGATAAGTGTTGTACAAAACCACCGTATACATACAGGCTCAATACAGGGACTGCATTCTGAAGATTTAAAAATATATTTCTATTTCAAACATAGCATTGGACATCCACACTAATCTACCTTAGTTTTGGAAGTTCACCCTCTGAATAAGGCTTCTTCTGTCAGGTTGTGATGATTTCTGTTTTAAAAAAAAATTGCAACTTATTTCAAACTTGAAATGTAAGTGATTTTTTCTTCTTCTTATGAGCAATAACTATTTTGAACTGAGCTGATAGCTCCATGAACTTTTTTTGAGGCAGTACTAGTGTTGAAGGTCTTTGTTCAATAAGTAAGCACAACATAATTTTTTGGGTTTTTTTGCCAACCTGAGCTCTAATAACAACATTCAGTTTTATTTGTATTTCCCATAACCTGTGCCTTTTTAGATGCTCTCTTTATACAACTCATGTATTCCAATAAGCAAATTACACAAAAATACATGAGAAGTAGTTTTAGTTAAGCTCCGTGACAAATGCAATATACGGAGATGGTGGTGTTCTTCATATTTATTTTTAATCCACCTATTATTTTATCCGGTGATTTATTTGGGGGTTTTGTTTTCTTTTAATTCCCATCCTTGACTTCTGATTTTTATGGTTTATTAGTTTTTATTTACAAATGTTTAATTCTTCCATAGAAGTGTTGTTATTTTTTGACAAAAAATGTATGTGTCTGTGACTGTGTAATACCTTTTATGTAATCTTTCCACATTGTTGCAAATTATCAAGATTTATCTATGTAACCACTTTCAGATATACCATGTGCAGTTTAGAGTCAGACATTTTGTGCCTGGGTTATAAGCTATTCCCCTGACTCTCTTGAATAAGCAGATCAGCTTGTTCCTCAAATCATCTATAACTTGTTTTTTTTTAAACTATGAAAATCAAAGGATTCATGCTATAAAAAACTTTTTCAGATTTTCAGAGATTTGTCAGCATATTGGGTTTGGGAAACAGTGGTCCCCGGCTTTACTAGCTTTTCTCATTTAAAAATAAACAGCTAGCAACAATTGCCAGTGTTGTCTCTTCTCTGTTTTGAAATGCATGTGGCAGCATGTGATCTGAAGCAACAAAAAGGTCACAGTATTTGACAGGGCCATACTAATTGAGAGTAGAACATAGATATTGGCTCTACTTGCATGTGATTCAGCCATGCTGTAATTTTTTTTTTGTGCAATTGCAACGTTATGCAGAAAGTGACGTATTTAAAGCAAAAATAACACGATGAACAGTAAATCATTCATACTAAAAAGTAATGAAAGTTTGATGTAATTTACCCTTAATCTAAGGAGAGAGTGTTGCTTCCCCTGTCTTCATAACTGTGCTTTCCTCAGTCTGAAATGGCCAAGACTTGACAACACTGCCATTTGCTCTTTAGATAAATCACCCTGTGCACAGTTACTCTCAGCCCCCTTTGCATTTAATATCTTGATTAAATTAAATACTTTAAAGAGTAAATACTTTAAATTGACAGTGAATTAATGTAAAGGACGTCAGTCATTTGTCATGCTCAGTGAGAGTTTTGAGCAAAACAGATGCATGTTTTTTACGTATTTCAAACCTTATGGGTAACATACAATGTTACACAGGTGGGATAGGTGCAAAAACTGTGTTTTTAACGAAAAGTGTCTTTTTCCTCGCTATACACTGTGCAGGCATAAATTTTGCAAGGAGTAGGTTTACCCAGCTCCTCTTTTCCTAGTGTTATCCAACTTGTGTCACCTTATTTCTTGCCCAAGAATCTCCCTGTTTTTTCATCTTCTTTCCTTATGTTTTTATTATCTGGATTGTGGCTGAGAGAGATGAAAATAATAAACATTATTATTTAACTCAATGGAATTTTGTCTTGTTTCTTTAACAAGTCTTTGTCTATTTTGTATTATGGCTAATTATAGATCACTGAGATTTAATATCTGCAGTGTTAAGGCTGTGCTCTTCAGAATTAAAAGAAATCAAGACGAATAAATGTATTTTCTGGTATTTTACTTTAGTATCTGTTTTTTATAGTGTGAGAGTTGGGGTTGTTCATCCTGGAGAAGAGATGGCTCCAGGGGGACCTTATAGCAGCCCTCTGGTACCTGAAGGGGCTACAGGAAGGCTGGGGAGAGACTTTGTACAAGAAAGGGCATGTAGGGATAGGATGAGGGGTAATGGTTTTAAACTAGAAAAGGGTGGATTTAAGTTGGATATTAGGAAAAAGTTCATCAATATGAGAGTGGTGGATCATTGGAACAGGTTGCCCAGAGAGGTAGTGGAGGCCCCATCCCTGGAGATATTCAAGGTCAGGCTTGACAGGGCTCTGAGCAACTTGCTGTAGTAAAGATGTCCCTGCTCACTGCAGGGGGGTTGGACTCGATGACCTTTGAAGGTCCCTTCCAACCCAAACCATTCGATGATTTAGGGAAAAGCACTGAAGGGGCATGTGTATTTCACTCTGCCACTGCAGGGTTTGAATTTTTATTTTTTTTTTCTCTGAAGAGAATTATATTATGACAGATGCTTCAGATAAGATCAGGTGCTTGATTCAGGAATGTAATAGGATTATGATGATCTGTGAAACCATTATTAATTGATCCACAAGAAATAGGTCAGAAGCTCTAAAATGCAATGTCTTTCCTTGTGGGTACTGAATTCTCCTCTTGCTGCTAGAAGTTGTGGCTCTTGCTGTTTGACTCAGACCTCCAGTTGTTCATGAGATTATTGAAATTGCTAGCAACTAACCATCCACAGCACTGTTAAATTATACCAGGCAGCTATGTTGTATACAGCAGTTATTTTCAAGTTGAACTTTGAAAACAATCAACTGAAATGTACTGAGGAGAAAGAACTTAAAAAAAACCAAACCAAACCAAAACAACAATACACCACAACAAAACTTTATGGTAATTGTTAGAGTCCATTGCTGTTTTCTTAAGGCTGTCTTGCTTGAGTTGAGCAACAATGCCAGAAGCTCAGTCTTCGTTACTCGCACTGGGCATCCACATGCACATTGCTTTTGAGTTAGCAGCTGTTCTTCCTTCTTGGAGAGCCTGTCAGAGGACAAGCATCCTGTCATTCAAAGCAGCAAATAGATCTGTCTTGGGAAATTTGTGTATAAAGCTACACAAATAAGAGAAAAAAATCAGCAAGTTTCCCTAAACCCTATCTCTTACTACATTGTAAAAGGTTAATTGGCATTAAGAAGTGCCAAATTACATTTTTTTTAATGATACAAACTGCGTATGCAATCCTCAATTAAAATGGGGAAAAAAAAATTAAAAGAATCTATAGGAGCTTTATGCCTTCCCAAAGTGTGTGCAGGCAAATCTTCACAAATCAGTGTGTGGACATTGCAGTCTCCAAGTTAGGAGACTCTGTTGGAGCCGCTCAGAGGCTAATCAGGAACCTCAGAAGGCAGCTGTCGGGCTAGTCACGATTTCCAGCCACTGTATCTCTGTTGTTTGTGGTGTGCAGTGACTTCTTGAATTTGCCTGGCTGTTTTGGAATTATTTCTTAAGTGCCATTGAGCTATCTACAGTCTGAATCACTTGGATATATTACAGGAGATCCCCTTAATCACTTGAGGTTAGCTTTGACGTTCAATAAAGTTATTTTTAGGGTTAATATTCTACCTACTTTGCACTGAATTCCCATTCATAACCAGGTTTCTGAATGGAATTACCAAATACCAAAGAAGTTTAAAATGAATTCCAGTGGCTCAGGTCTACTACTGCCTCATCCAAACCAAGGAAAGAGAAGGATCTTGCTACTGCCTTGAAGGTGGAGTTCTGGGGGTGGATTTTTTTAGTGTAGGCATCATCCCAATAACTTTCTTAGTGCTTGAGCTTGTTGACCTTGTGGAACATATTAGAGACAAGTGTATTTACAAAAGGCGTTGGTTTTTGGGTTTATTTTTTTTTTAGATGGTTGGAGAAGGTTTGAGTCCTGAATTAGCGTAGAAAGCTATTTGTGACTGAGAGTGAATTTGCATAGAAAGATTGTATGTTGTTTTTCCACAGTAATTATCTGCCTAGTAATTACCTTTACCAGCTCTTTTGCCTCCAGTTGGAAGAATGAATTTTAAGATTGACTTTTTAGGTAACCTTCAAAGTAACTTTGCATAAGCTACTTCTAAGATCTGAGTTACCGGACAGAGTTCTTTGGTACTCTTATTGGATTATTTTTATCTACAGAAGTTAAACAGTAACAAATTATTGGAGGAACTCAGCACAGTCAGAGTGTGAAATGTCTGAAGTATTTGTTTAAAATTTTTTAAATCTGTTGATACAATTTTTTTTTTTTTTTTAATTTTTAAAATTCCTGTTGTATATTTAAACAAATGCTACCTGTTTCCAGAATGCTTTTACTTCTTGATGCCAAGAAATGAGTGATTTTATGCTAGTGCTAGGATCCTGTAGAGGCTTCAAAACAGCATCCGCACCAGAGATGGGTGAGAAAGAGAAGGTTGTCAATTCTGTTGGTCCAACCCAGAGCTCTTGTACTTGCTGTGGAAGGTCAAATGGGGCTGACACAGCAGGAAATAAAATAATGTTTCAATAGGCCTTTATTTGTGTAGGACAAAAAGGTAAAATAAGACCAACAACACAGGCCTTGTTTTTTCTTCCTCTCCAAGATACAGATCAGAAAGTTGTTAGAAGAATTTGCATGCTCCATTCCCTGTTACCTTAAGATGCGTATTCAAATGAAAAAAAATAGACTGGGGTGACTGAAGCAGTTGCTGCCCTTCCTGTCTGTCCTACACTTCTTCTGTAGGAGGAGGGCTGTGGAGCAGAGGATCTCCTGAGTCACTGCAGTTTACATCCTGGTGTGCTAAGGGAATCTAAAATTCATGCTAGTTCATTTTAACATACTGGGCTGTAAACTGCGGTGTCTCAGACTTGCCCTGGAGCTCATGCTGTTTACAGAAAGAGGCTGAGGCAGGCAATGCACAGCAATAGCTTTGGTTGTTGTGATGCATTCTGCTAAGGGGATTAAATGAATCAAGATTTGATCTGAACAGCTGAGTAGACAAGTAGACAAGTCCGTGCCACTCACAGATCAAGATGAAGTATATCTGTTGTGTCCCTCTTTAATAGCTTGATCATCTGGACTCTTGTATATGCATTCTACTTTATTGTCCTCATTCCACACTTTCAGTATCCCTTTTCTTCCTTCCTTCATCACTTAACTTTGTTATTTCTAGAGCTGGGTGTCCCAGTGACAGTATGAATGCCTGTGGGGAGACAGTCTGAGGACTAGAGAATTGCCTGACAGAGTTGGTTTGAAAATAGCTGGTGTGTCCTGATGCTTGTGTATAATACACTTCTGGTAAAAAGGCATTGCGCTGTGGAGTTGTCAAGTTAGAGTACTGCTTGAGCAGTAGGCACTTGTTTTCAAAAACAGGCAGTGATTTGATCAACTCAGTTTGAGATACTTGTCTTCTGGTTTGAGAAAGATGAAGGATTTGTATTTTCTGAAATAAAAATCCTTAGTAGAGTTTAGAGCACAGGGAGCCCTTGATCCCTTTATAGGCCTAAACTCAACAAAGCAATTATGGGAAACCTAACATTTGTTGTATTTGGTGATATTTTTCCCATTTAGTGTTTCACCATTCAAGTAATAAATGCACTATGTTTTACAAATCAGAAAAACAGTATTAATGATTCTCAGCTGCATTCGGAATACACTGTTTTTCCTTTTACTTCCCCTATTTCAGCACCCACAGAGCCACACACAAACAACGTTTGTACAGCTGGAAAGACTGAAATATCAGGTTTTTTCCCTTCATTTATCAGGGATTGGCAGCATAGTCATAATTACTTCTAACTCCTTTGTTTATGGAATGCTAAGACTGAATATTACTTTTGCAGCTTAGTATGTTGTATGTTGCCCAGTGTTTATTTCCCACATTGTCATGTTACTCAGCTGCTCAAAAATTTGAGCAGGAAGTAGGAGTTGTTTTCTTAAAGATTGGTATTCATAGTCAATATATATCACAATTATTTCTAGTGGGAGTCGAGGGGGCACAAAGGAGAGTGGGAAAGGATTGAGAGAATCTCTGATTTAACCAGAATCCACCTTCGATCTTATCTATTTCTGAATATTCCATGGGTTTTAAAGCTGTTCTTCCTCTGTCAGGCTGTGGATATCAGTCAGCTCTGGAGAAGTCTGATCTGTTCAAGTCAAAGGTTAATGGTTAATTTAGTTAAGGTAAAGATTAATTGGATTAAATGGACTTTTACAGTGTAGGAAGTTATGCTGTTAGTTTCAATGAGGGCCTATTCAAGCTGCTAGGGTTTCAAAGTAGATCCCCAGAAACACTTTAAGGTCGCTTCATACCTATTGGCAAAAGATAATGTATCGAATATTGCTCCCCACGCCCTGCTGAGCTATGCAGCTATGGAGCTCAGCCCAGGACTGCTGTGCATGTGGCTCCATCAGGTGGGAAAAGAGGCTGATTTCTCTTTGGCAGATAGGATAATGTTAATCTCTATTTTATAGTGGCATAGAGATGCAGTATTTCTTAATGGCCACTTATCTAAAACTGTTATCTCTTTATATGGTGAAAATAGATTTGTTGTGGCTGGTCCCAAAAGCCTCCACTCCTTCACAGGAGTGTAGAAGGAAAGGGAGAGACAAGAAAAGTGATTTACTAATTTGTGGAAGGGTTTTGTTGTAGTGCTCTGTGAGAGCATCTGACTGCCTGCAATTATCTAGGAGATCCATTCCGTCCCATGTTCCTAAAAAAATGGAAGAAATTGCTTAGATAATTTAAAATGTTTCTGCTGTTACTTCAGGATGCCACATTTTGGGAGAGATGCTCTAGACTATTAATAGAGTCTAGATTGGGCTTTGTCTACCACACTCCACTAGTGTTGCACTAAAGAATTGTTGTGTTGAAGAATTCATGCTGCAGAAGACAGATCTAAATTCCAGATTTAATTATATATTTTCAAAATATTTGCTGCTTTTAGAATCAGAGTGGAACACTAACACAGGGTAGATATATTGCAGCTGGTTTTTTTAGTAGTGTTCGAAGTATGGTGGTGTTATATGAATAATTGTTTGGTGTGGGGTTTTTTTTGGTTTTGTTTTTAGTAACATACTGTGGGATAGACAGCTGTTACAAACTTGAAAAATCTTTCAGGCCTGTAGGAAACATTTTGCCTTTGTTTGGTCCATCTAGAATTTTCTGCTTGTATTTGCTGTGTGAGGTTCTGCATGAGTAGAGCATGGCAATTTACTGATTTTAAGTAATTGGATTTATTTAAATTGTGTAACATTGCATGTCTTAAGGTTATCTCTCCAAATATTGTGTTTGACAAGTGCTGACAGTGGATCTGGAAATTCTAGATAACCTGACTTTCCTGTGAGTCTTCTTAGTTTGTGTCTAAACATGTGTAGCTTTATTTGTAGACTTTTGTTGAAAAGGAGTGGAGTGGAAAGTGTAAATGTCTTGCCTTAAAGCAGTGTTTTGACTTTTGTTCAAGGCTTATATTTGTTTGTTTAAATATTTGTGACACAATGGCTACTTTTTGTAGCAAAGACTTACTGACTATGATACTGTTTGTAATTGGATTTAGATAGTTACACTGACAAAGGTTTGTTTCAATAAAATTCTGTAATGGGGAAGGGATTTTTACTTCTAATAACTGCCCTACATTTTATGCTTTACATATGTTTAGAAAAAAAACCTTTGTAAAATACCTTGCTGTACTTGCTCATTAAGTTGTGCAAAATGAGAATACTTCTGAGTTAAAATTCCAATTGCCTGATATGGTATGTGTGTATTCTACTGTACTTGCAAACACATCTTGCAAAGCTTTGGGCTTTGATTAAGCTTAGATCTTGATTTGTTGCCTTATATGGTTCACATATTAGTCTGCACTTTGAGGCACATGTGTATTGTGCTCAGATGGGAGGTTCCATTGTTACTGTGGAACTTCCTGGCCTTTTCTGCTGGTTTGTCTTGCCTTTATAGCTTGACAAAACCCAGAAGACTGGTCAGGGGAAGTGCTTGTGCCTCGTATACGGCCAGCAATGGAAGGGCTTTTAAACATGTGTTAATGGGGAACACTTCCTAAAAAACTTGTAGGTATTGAATGCCATAAACCAGGGGAGGTCAAGCGGGGAGACAGTTACTGAGTCTGTGATAGTTTCATTTCTGGTTTTGTCTTCATGGGGAATTTGGAGCACTTACTACCCTTGCCATCTCTCTTTGCTAATACTGCAAAGAGCCGATATGCTCCAAATTATGATGTAGAGGACAAAATACCACTGCATTTACTGTGAGTTTACAGTGCTTTAACTCAAATGAAGTAGATAAAAGCCTTGGGTTTTGTTTGTTTACTTTTAGTTAAAGAGATTTCAGTAGCTGTGCTCTGATAAAGTTCTCTGGGGTTTTTTGGTCTTTTTTATTTTTTTGGGTTTTTTTTTAACTTTTAGTTAATCAGAGTTGAAAGTTCGTAGTGTGGATTAGGTAGAAATTGCTTCAAAATTCTGAAAGATCATACTAATTAATTAAAAAGTATTGTATTAAGCCCTTGCAGAGTTTACTTAACAGATTAATTATGGAGCAGATAGTAAGAATGTTCATTTATTGAGTCTGAAATTGCTTCACTTTGCTCTAAGTATGTCTTGATTCTATCACAAAAGCAGTACAGACAAAACAGAGTTGCCTTTACCTTTGTGTACCTTCCCATGATGGAATTCTTCAACAAAATTTGTGGTTATTGTGCTATGAATTTAAATCACTATCTGCTGGCAGAATTTGCTGTCAATTTGAGAGTGTATGGGGTATTTCCATGTAATTTTAAAACCTATACACTTGAATCTTTGCTTCAGCCTGTGTCATTTACTATCAGAATTATATTTCATTGTATTATAGGAAAGTGCAAACAGATTTTTTTTTTTTTTTCCTCTTCTTATGGAGATTGTGTTAAATGTAACCACAAACTAAAGGAATGCATGAGGTCCTTATTGCAGATCCATAGTATCTGATATCTAGATTAGGCAAGTAAGAGGAACCAAATGGAGGATAAGGCAGCACATCCAATATTAATTTTCCAAATTTAAACAAGACTGAAACCCAATGAAGAGATGAACCATTAACTTGCTATTCTAACTTCCTTTTCCACAATAGAATCTTCAACATACTTCATCTTTTGACACCAATACTCAGCTCAAGTTAAAGTACATCTACCGTGCTGTTAGCTTACAAACTGGTATTTACATAAATACCTAAGCAATATTACCTTAAAGCTAGAGAAAATAAAGCAGTTACTCTGATTCCTCTAGTACCTTGGGAATGAAAGCCAGAACAGAATTAAATTGGTAAGAAAAAAACCTGTTTCAAATCCTGCACTTCTTTTGTCTTGTATTCTGCTTTCCCAGTAAATATTAGTTAGAGTACTGATCTCAGTCTTCCAAATGTAAGTTTCTCAAAAAATATTGCCACTTGGAAAGTGAGGGAAGTGGACCTATGGTAGAAGTGGCAGAGAAAATAGCAGCAGCCAACAAAAAATGAAAACCTGAGCAGTAATTGGGAAGATTTACCAGACATACTTATCCAAATACAGTTTTTCTGAAAACATGGTTTTTTTTAAAAAAATACTGTTTTCTGAAGGAATATGTTGCAGTTTTCTTACACTACTATTTTTAAAATTGTGTTACAGCAATACTCAAGGCCAGTCAGCATTGGTTATGAAATATTTATAAATTGCAAAAATTATTCTTTATTTCGGTTTGCAGACTAAGGTGCTGATCCTGCAGCTTGTTCCCTTAGGGCTAAACTGTAATTCCATTTAAAGCTGTAGATAATTGTGCACTTTTAATGTGTTATAGGCTTTATTCAATAGAAAAAAGGGAAGAAAAAGAATTGCTAACAAAATCAGTCCAGGTTGTGACAGTGGTAAAGGAAATCTATGTGGTATAAGATAAGGCTATATTTAAATTCATAGCCAACCTTTTGAAAGGTAAAGGGAATGGGAGGCTTTGGGAGCCTTATTTCAAGACAGTCCTCCTTTGGATTTCCATTTTGACATGTTGAAAACTTGCCACAGTAGTGATATTTTGAGACATCCAGTTTCGTTACCTTCATAGAATGGTTTGGGTTGGAAGGAACCTTAAAGATCATCTGGTTCCAACCCCTCTGCCATGAGCAGGGACACCTTCCACTAGACCAGGTTGCTCAAAGCCTCATCCAACCTGGCCTTGAACACTTCCAGGAAGGAGACATCCACAACTTCTCTGGGAAACTTGTTCCAGTGTCTGACCACCCTCACAGGAAAGAATTTCTGCCCAATTTCTTCAGATGGACACTGTGGATCCTGTGTGGCTTTTATGACATCCACAATTCTTATTAGGTAGAAACTACTGAGAGTACTGAGGACTCCCTTTATTACAGATACTTGTGGTGGCCTGTCAGTGTTAATCTGAAATTTGTGATATTTCTGTCTGATCTGGAAACCATCTGTTGCTCCTCTTGTCCTCCTTCCCCACTGGTACTTTTTCAATATGGTTGGAAGCCACAGAATGAAGGGTGGAAATTTTATTTGATGTTGTGTTTTTTTGAAAACCTGCTTGAAATAGCATTTGTGACTGCAACTAATTCTAGTCATTAAAAGCTCTGGAAATGCATCTGTGAATTAGTAACTATTTAATAATATATTAACTTTCATTTTAGTATTGGAAAAGAAAGTGTCTTCTCCCAGCACTCATGGATCTTATATTTATTCTGCTTTGTCACTGAAGTCTAGTAAACAAGTGTTAATCCTTAGGAAATTTCCTTATGGGTTTTAAGTCCATCTTGAATTCTGATTTGGTAATGTATTACTTACTGGGAAAAACCCCCTTGGAGGCTGTAGTTGAAGTTCATGCTTAAGCATGAATTCAGAGGCTGCTAAAGCATGTCTGTGCTAGATATGACCAGTTCTGGAGAGAGGATGTACTTGAATGACCTTTCTGCCAAAGGGTGTCGGGACCAATGTACAGAACAGTCCTGGCATTTCCCCAGTCCAGCCAGGAAGGTGTAAGGCAATCTCCAACAGGTTTGCACACTTTCACCTCTTATACAGCAAGATGGCCTAAGAACAAATTACATATTTCTGTATGTATCTTTTTTTCCATGCTGGCATTCATGTATCTGAAGATAGTGGTGATATCTGCTTAGAATACTGTAAAATGTTCAGTGTACTTTAGAGTATTTAAAAGTTGCCTATGCATTGTTTAAGACTATATGTGTAAATATAAGTTAAACCAACAGTCCATCACACAGAAGAGTATTTATTTTTGTTCTGTCTTCCACAGTAAATCTCCATTCTGTCTCTGCTTGAACATTACCTTCCAAACGTGGCATTATGTCTTTGAATTCATATAAAACTGCTTCTAGATTTCGTACACGTTGCTTTCCTTTTCTAATTAAATATAGATGGCATCATATCTATTGTGTGTTAGCAGTGAATTGCTAACAATGTACTATTAAGCTAATTATTGATAGAGTAGCTTCAATAATGTCCACAGCATCTTGTTTTAAGGTGATACATTGTGTCTCACAAAAACTTAATAAACTTTTTCAAGTACTTTTTTTTTTTTTAATCCCATGAACCACAGGGTTGATTTTAATGCAGTAAACCAGAATTCTAGATCATAAGATGTATTTTTAATAATATATTCTATACATTCAGATAAATAATCATAGAATCATAGAATGGTTTGGGTTGGAAGGGACCTTAAAGATCATCTAGTTCCAACCCCCCTGCCATCAGCAGGGACACCTTCCACTAGACCAGGCTGCTCAAAGCCTCATCCAACCTGGCCTTAAACACTTCCAGGGAGTGGGCTTCCACAACTTCTCTGGGCAACCTGTTCCAGTGTCTGACCACCCTCACAGGAAAGAATTTCTTCCTCATGTCTCATCTAAACCTCCCCTCTTCCAATTTAAAGCCATTTTCCCTTGTTCTGTCATTAACTGCCCTTATAAAAAGTCCATCCCCAGCCTTCCTTGTAGCCCCTTCAGGTATTGGAAGGCCGCTATAAGATCTCCCCGGAGCCTTCTCTTCTCCAGGCTGAACAGCCCCAACTCACTCAGCCTGTCCTCATAGGAGAGGTGCTCCAGCCCTTGGATCATCCTGGTGGCCCTTCTCTGTATTCGTTCTAACAGGTCCATGTCCTTCTTGCGTTGGAGGCTCCAGAACTGGATGCAGTACTCCAGGTGGGGCCTTACAAGAGCAGAGTAGAGGGGGAGAATCCCCTCCCTTGACCTGCTGGCCACGCTTCTCTTGAAGCAGCCCAGGATACGGTTATTGGCCTTCTGGGCTGCAAGTGCACATTGCCGGCTCATGTTCAGCTTCTTGTCCACCAGGATAATTTTTTATCTGTTTTGATTTCTCCCTCATTCACTTAGCCCTACACTAATCTTCATTTCTGTTTTTATTATGCAAGTGTAGGTGTTTCTGGAGTTGTACCATATGCTTGAAATGATAGGGATAAAAACCCAATGGAAACACACACATCTTTTGGAACAAAAGGACATTGTTGATTTACATTGTTAAAGTTTAAGCTTTTGGTACTGTTAGTTTTCTTCCTTATGAAGCAAGCTGATGAAATGACTTTTCATTTAAAAATAAAGAAGGGTTTGGGGGAGGGGAGAGGGCTTTTTGTTTGTTTGTTTGTTTAAATAAAGTAATGAAAGCTGTTTCTCCTGAATAAGGGAAATTTTTCAGCAAATTATTGCTGGGTTGGGAACATTCCAGAGAAAACAGCTGGTAACCTGTTGTAATTGTGGTGAATGAACCCACAAGTGTACAGCTGGGTACGTATACAATTCTTACTTGTTGGGCATTGCTTTTCACAGGCATCATTTCCATCTTGATGACAACTGTATCTTACAATCCCTTTGAATAGCCCTTCAGTAAAAAACAGACTGTAAAACTATTTGGATTTTGTAAGCTAGTATCTCCTAATGACTTAGACTACTATTGTATTAAGGCAGCACTTTGTTTTACTGAAAATGGCCCACCAATAACAATAATGCTTTCCTTCATATTTAATATGTTAGGTTACGTATTGTACTTCATATTACTGGTATGTTTTCAGAATTTATTTCTTATCAGCGCATTCCCATGACATTTCCTCTTGTAAAATTCTTGACCCTTCTTCCCCCCACCCCCTTTTGTATTTACAAAGTTCATTTTAATTCTTCTGTGTCTATTCTGATTAAAATTTGAGGGTGGGGAGGGAGGATAAAAATATTGCTGCATTAGTAGGAAAAGGTTATGAGGCCTGTGTGGAACTCTTGGGCTTCCTGACAGACAGCAGTGGGCCACATCTTACACAAATGGGTCTAATTTATAAATCTTCTGGTTTTTAACTGCACAAAAGCACCCCAGATTATTGTCACTGAAATACTTGTTTGTTTCCTGTTGGAGCCGGAGATACAGAGTTAGGTGTGTGCACCCGGTGCCTCGGGTTCCTGCT